>NW_018742280.1:0-34621 GCF_001683475.1 Chenopodium quinoa | reverse complement strand
ACATTCAAACAAATCTTAGTGGATCAAATACAGTCAAGCACGTTCAAACAAAATTTTTTGAATCAAAAAAAAGTCAAACACATTCAAATAAAAGTTTTTAAATCAAATGAAATTCAAACACATTCAAACAAAGCTTTTTGAATTAAATGAAAGTCAAATACATTCCAACAAACCTTTTTGAATCTAATGAAAGTCAAACACATTCAAACAAAGCTTTTTGAATCAAATGAAAGTCAAACACGTTCAAACAATGCTTTATGAATCTAATGAAAGTCAAACAAATTCAAACAAATCTTTTTGGATCAAAATACAGACAAACATATTTAAACAAAACTTTTTGAAAAAAGAGTGTCAAACACATTCAAATAAGCTTTTTGAATCGAATAAAAGTCAAAACACATTAAACAAATCTTTAAAAATCAAATGAAAGTCAAACACATTCAAACATAGCTTTTTGACTCAAATGAATGTCAGACTCGTTCAAACAAAGCTTTTTGAATCAAATGAAACTCAAACACATCCAAACAAATCTTTTTGGATCGAAATACAGTCAAACACATTCAAACAAAGCTTTTTGAATCAAATAAAAGTCAAATACATTCAAACAAAGCTTTTTGAATCTAATGAATGTCAAACACATTCAAACAAAGCTTTTTGAATCAAATGAGAGTCAAACACATTCAAATATATGTTTTTGAATCGAAATAAACTCAAACACAGTCAAACAAAGCTTCTTGAATCTAACGAAAGTTAAACACTTTCAAACAAAGCTTTTGAATCAAATGAAAGTCTGACACGTTCAAACAAAGCTTTATGAATCAAATAAAAGTCAAACACATTCAAACAAATCTTAGTGGATCCAAATACAGTCAAACACGTTCAAACAAAATTTTTTGAATCAAAAGAAAGTCAAACACATTCAAATAAAAGTTTTTAAATCAAATGGAATTCAAACACATTCAAACAAAGCTTTTTGAATTAAATGAAAGTCAAATACATTCCAACAAAGCTTTTTGAATCTAATGAAAGTCAAACACATTCAAACAAAGCTTTTTGAATCAAATGAAAGTCAAACACGTTCAAAACAATGCTTTATGAATCTAATGAAAGTCAAACAAATTCAAACAAATCTTTTTGGATCGAAATACAGTCAAACATATTTAAACAAAACTTTTTGAATAAAAAGAGTGTCAAACACATTCAAATAAGCTTTTTGAATCGAATAAAAGTCAAACACGTTAAAACAAATCTTTAAAAATCAAATGAAAATCAAACACATTCAAACATAGCTTTTTGACTCAAATAAATGTCAGACTCGTTCAAACAAAGCTTTTTGAATCAAATGAAACTCAAACACATTCAAACAAATCTTTTTGGATCGAAATACAGTCAAACATATTTAAACAAAACTTTTTGAATAAAAAGAGTGTCAAACACATTCAAATAAGCTTTTTGAATCAAATAAAAGTCAAACACATTAAAACAAATCTTTAAAAATCAAATGAAAGTCAAACACATTCAAACATATCTTTTTGACTCAAATGAATATCAGACTCGTTCAAACAAAGCTTTTTGAATCAAATGAAACTCAAACACATTCAAACAAATCTTTTTGGATCGAAATACAGTCAAACACATTCAAACAAAGCTGTTTGAATCAAATGAAAGTCAAATACATTCAAACAAAGCTTTTTGAATCTAATGAATGTCAAACCCATTCAAACAAAGCTTTTTGAATCAAATGAGAGTCAAACACATTCAAATATATGTTTTTGACTCGAAAGAAACTCAAACACAGTGATGTGTAAACAAGATGAGAAACCTTGTTACAAAAAAAATGATAAGTTGAAAGATTCAAAGGATTTTAAGATTCAATTATCAAGTGATCAGTTTAGTTAGGGGAACTCTCACCCTAAGCTAAGGATATAGCAAAGAGGAACTCTCACTCGTTTGCTTGGGATAGTCTAGATGAGGGAACTCTCACTAAATCATAAACTATAAGTCCTAATCTTGGGAACTCTCACCAAAACTAACACTCTTCAAATTCGGATACTCAAATTTGGAAAACAAAGTGAACTAAACTCAAGTCACTTCAATTAACAAAACACACGTTTTAGGCAAATAATCTTGGATGATTTTCATTCATTAAAAGTATGCTATTTATAGCACTAATACAACCTTTTCACTTGCCTACTTTAATTAACAAAAAGAAATAACCAAAAGGAAATTAACTAAGGGAAAGAGTGGTTAATACACGTCCCACTTAACCCCATTACAAAACATAATTAAACTAACTAAAAGACCTAAAGACTAGGCTTGAAACAAGGGAAAATGACCAGCCAAAATAGCATCCAAAGAGCATCTCCAACACACGCCCAAAACAGCCATTCTTCAAGCTTTTGTAACTCCCATTTCAATGCCTTGATTCACGCCTCTTTATTCTTCATAACCCCCAAATAATGAGGTGCAATGTTCAGCCAACAAACTCCATAATTTACGCCCAACAAGTGCCACGAATCACTCCTCTTCAATCAGTCCAAGTAACCTACAAACGGCTAGCATGAAACACGCCCAAACTGACTCCAATTCAGCTTGTAACCGACGCCCTTTAAACATGTATTTGGAGCTTGAAAACCGTCACCTGCTAGATACCTTCTACAAGGTTAATTACACTAAGTGAAGTGCAACCCCTTGTAAAAAAATTCGAACCAAAACCGTGCAAAGGATTAAGAAATGTTTTGGACAGAAATAAGGCCTTCGCATTGTCTTGAATTTGGACCTCACCATGACCACTTAGAGCATTACAATCATTAGAACTTTGACCATATTGGTCACACAGTCAAACAAAGCTTCTTGAATCAAACGAAAGTTAATTACTTTCAAACAGAGCTTTTTGAATCAAATGAAAGTCAAACACGTTCAAACAAAGCTTTATGAATAAAATAAAAGTCAAACACATTCAAACAAATCTTAGTGGATCCAAATACAGTCAATCACGTTCAAACAAAACTTTTTGAATCAAAAGAAAGTCAAACACATTCAAACAAAAGTTTTTGAATCAAATGAAAGTCAAACACATTAAAACAAGGCTTTTTGAATCAAATGAAAGTCAAATACAAATCAAACAAAGCTTTTGAATCTAATGAAAGTTAAACACATTCAAACAATTCTTTTCGAATCGAAATAAAGTAAAACAAATTCAAATTAAGCTTTTTGAATCAAAAGAAAGTTAAACACATTCAAACAAGTTTTTGAATCAAATGAAAGTCAAACACATTAAAACAAATCTTTCAAAATCAAATGAAAGTTAAACACATTCAAACAAAGCTTTTTGAATGTAATGAAAGTCAAACACATTCAAACAAAGCTTTTTGAATCAAATGAAAGTCAAACACGTTCAAACAATGCTTTATGAATCTAATGAAAGTCAAACAAATTCAAACAAATCTTTTTGGATCGAAATACAGTCAAACATATTTAAACAAAACTTTTTGAATAAAAAGAGTGTCAAACACATTCAAATAAGCTTTTTGAATCAAATAAAAGTCAAACACATTAAAACAAATCTTTAAAAATCAAATGAAAGTCAAACACATTCAAACATAGCTTTTTGACTCAAATGAATGTCAAACTCGTTCAAACAAAGCTTTTTGAATCAAATGAAAGTCAAATACATTTCAAACAAAGCTTTTTGAATCTAATGAATGTCAAACACATTCAAACAAAGCTTTTTGAATCAAATGAGAGTTAAACACATTCAAATATATGTTTTTGAATCGAAATAAACTCAAACACATTCAAACAAAGCTTCTTGAATCAAAAGAAAGTTAAACACTTTAAAACAGAGCTTTTTGAATCAAATGAAAGTCAAACACGTTCAAACAAAGCTTTATGAATCAAATAAAAGTCAAACACATTCAAACAAATCTTAGTGGATCCAAATACAGTCAAACACGTTCAAACAAAATTTTTTGAATCAAAAGAAAGTCAAACACATTCAAATAAAAGTTTTTAAATCAAATGAAATTCAAACACATTCAAACAAAGCTTTTTGAATTAAATGAAAGTCAAATACATTCCAACAAACCTTTTTGAATCTAATGAAAGTCAAACACATTCAAACAAAGCTTTTTGAATCAAATGAAAGTCAAACACGTTCAAACAATGCTTTATGAATCTAATGAAAGTCAAACAAATTCAAACAAATCTTTTTGGATCGAAATACAGTCAAACATATTTAAACAAAACTTTTTGAATAAAAAGAGTGTCAAACACATTCAAATAAGCTTTTTAAATCGAATAAAAGTCAAACACATTAAAAAAATCTTTAAAAATCAAATGAAAGTCAAACACATTCAAACATAGCTTTTTGACTCAAATGAATGTCAGACTCGTTCAAACAAAGCTTTTTGAATCAAATGAAACTCAAACACATCCAAACAAATCTTTTTGGATCGAAATACAGTCAAACACATTCAAACAAAGCTTTTTGAATCAAATAAAAGTCAAATACATTCAAACAAAGCTTTTTGAATCTAATGAATGTCAAACACATTCAAACAAAGCTTTTTGAATCAAATGAGAGTCAAACACATTCAAATATATGTTTTTGAATCGAAATAAACTCAAACACAGTCAAACAAAGCTTCTTGAATCTAACGAAAGTTAAACACTTTCAACAAAGCTTTTGAATCAAATGAAAGTCTGACACGTTCAAACAAAGCTTTATGAATCAAATAAAAGTCAAAACACATTCAAACAAATCTTAGTGGATCCAAATACAGTCAAACACGTTCAAACAAAATTTTTTGAATCAAAAGAAAGTCAAACACATTCAAATAAAAGTTTTTAAATCAAATGGAATTCAAACACATTCAAACAAAGCTTTTTGAATTAAATGAAAGTCAAATACATTCCAACAAAGCTTTTGAATCTAATGAAAGTCAAACACATTCAAACAAAGCTTTTGAATCAAATGAAAGTCAAACACGTTCAAACAATGCTTTATGAATCTAATGAAAGTCAAACAAATTCAAACAAATCTTTTTGGATCGAAATACAGTCAAACATATTTAAACAAAAATTTTTGAATAAAAAGAGTGTCAAACACATTCAAATAAGCTTTTTGAATCGAATAAAAGTCAAAACAAAAAACCAAATGAAAATCAAACACATTCAAACATAGCTTTTTGACTCAAATGAATGTCAGACTCGTTCAAACAAAGCTTTTTGAATCAAATGAAACTCAAACACATTCAAAAAAATCTTTTTGGATCGAAATACAGTCAAACATATTTAAACAAAACTTTTTGAATAAAAAGAGTGTCAAACACATTCAAATAAGCTTTTTGAATCAAATAAAAATCAAACACATTAAAACAAATCTTTAAAAATCAAATGAAAGTCAAACACATTCAAACATATCTTTTTGACTCAAATGAATGTCAGACTCGTTCAAACAAAGCTTTTTGAATCAAATGAAACTCAAACACATTCAAACAAATCTTTTTGGATCGAAATACAGTCAAACATATTCAAACAAAGCTGTTTGAATCAAATGAAAGTCAAATACATTCAAAAAAGCTTTTTGAATCTAATGAATGTCAAACACATTCAAACAAAGCTTTTTGAATCAAATGAGCGTCAAACACATTCAAATATATGTTTTTGACTCGAAAAAACTCAAACACAGTCAAACAAAGCTTCTTGAATCAAACGAAAGTTAATTACTTTCAAACAGAGCTTTTTGAATCAAATGAAAGTCAAACACGTTCAAACAAAGCTTTATGAATCTTATAAAAGTCAAACACATTCAAACAAATCTTAGTGATCCAAATACAGTCAATCACGTTGAATCAAAAGAAAGTTCAAACAAAATTTTTGAATCAAATGAAAGTCAAACACATTAAAACAAGGCTTTTTGAATCTAATGAAAGTCAAATACAAATCAAACAAAGCTTTTTGAATCTAATGAAAGTTAAACACATTCAAACAATTCTTTTCGAATCGAAATAAAGTAAAACAAATTCAAATTAAGCTTTTGAATCAAAAGAAAGTTAAACACATTCAAACAAGTTTTTGAATCAAATGAAAGTCAAACACATTAAAACAAATTTTCAAAATCAAATGAAAGTTAAACACATTCAAACAAAGCTTTTTGAATGTAATGAAAGTCAAACACATTCAAACAAAGCTTTTTGAATCAAATGAAAGTCAAACACGTTCAAACAATGCTTTATGAATCTAATGAAAGTCAAACAAATTCAAACAAATCTTTTTGGATCGAAATACAGTCAAACATATTTAAACAAAACTTTTTGAATAAAAAGAGTGTCAAACACATTCAAATAAGCTTTTTGAATCAAATAAAAGTCAAACACATTAAAACAAATCTTTAAAAATCAAATGAAAGTCAAACACATTCAAACATAGCTTTTGACTCAAATGAATGTCAAACTCGTTCAAAAAAGCTTTTTGAATCAAATGAAAGTCAAATACATTCAAACAAAGCTTTTTGAATCTAATGAATGTCAAACACATTCAAACAAAGCTTTTTGAATCAAATGAGAGTCAAACACATTCAAATATATTTTTGAATCGAAATAAACTCAAACACATTCAAACAAAGCTTCTTGAATCAAACGAAAGTTAAACACTTTAAAACAGAGTTTTTGAATCAAATGAAAGTCAAACACGTCAAACAAAGCTTTATGAATCAAATAAAAGTCAAACACATTCAAACAAATCTTAGTGGATCCAAATACAGTCAAACACGTTCAAACAAATTTTTTGAATCAAAATAAAGTCAAACACATTCAAATAAAAGTTTTTAAATCAAATGAAATTCAAACACATTCAAACAAAGCTTTTTGAATTAAATGAAAGTCAAATACATTCCAACAAACCTTTTTGAATCTAATGAAAGTCAAACACATTCAAACAAAGCTTTTTGAATCAAATGAAAGTCAAACACGTTCAAACAATGCTTTATGAATCTAATGAAAGTCAAACAAATTCAAACAATCTTTTTGGATCGAAATACAGTCAAACATATTTAAACAAAACTTTTTGAATAAAAAGAGTGTCAAACACATTCAAATAAGCTTTTTTGAATCGAATAAAAGTCAAACACATTAAAACAAATCTTTAAAAATCAAATGAAAGTCAAACACATTCAAACATAGCTTTTTGACTCAAATGAATGTCAGACTCGTTCAAACAAAGCTTTTTGAATCAAATGAAACTCAAACACAGTCAAACAAATCTTTTTGGATCGAAATACAGTCAAACACATTCAAACAAAGATTTTTGAATCAAATGAAAGTCAAATACATTCAAACAAAGCTTTTTGAATCTAATGAATGTCAAACACATTCAAACAAAGCTTTTTGAATCAAATGAGAGTCAAACACATTCAAATATATGTTTTTGAATCGAAATAAACTCAAACACATTCAAACAAAGCTTCTTGAATTAAACGAAAGTTAAACACTTTCAAACAGAGCTTTTTGAATCAAATGAAAGTCAAACACGTTCAAACAAAGCTTTATGAATCAAATAAAAGTCAAACACATTCAAACAAATCTTAGTGGATCCAAATACAGTCAATCACATTCAAACAAAACTTTTTGAATCAAAAGAAAGTCAAACACATTCAAACAAAAGTTTTTGAATAAATGAAAGTCAAAAACATTAAAACAAAGCTTTTTTGAATCAAATGAAAGTCAAATACATTCAAACAAAGCTTTTTTGAATCTAATGAAAAGTCAAACAACATTCAAACAATTTTTGAATCGAAATAAAGTTAAAACAAATTCAAATAAGCTTTTTGAATCAAAAGAAAGCGTTAAACACATTCAAACAAGTTTTTGAAATCAAATGAAAAGTCAAACACGTTAAAACAAATCTTCAAAATCAAATGAAAGTCAAACACATTCAAACAAGCTTTTTGAATTAATGAAAGTCAAACACATTAACAAAGCTTTTTTGAATCAAATGAAAGTCAAAACACGTTCAAACAATGCTTTATGAATCTAATGAAAGTCAAACAAATTCAAACAAATCTTTTTTGATCGAAATACAGTCAAAACATATTAAACAAAACTTTTTGAATAAAAAGAGTGTCAAACACATTCAAATAAGCTTTTGTGAATCAAATAAAAAGTCAAAACACATTAAAACAAATTCTTTAAAAATCAAATTGAAAAGTCAAACACATTTCAAAACATAGCTTTTTGACTCAAATGAATGTCAAACTCGTTCAAACAAAGCTTTTTGAATCAAATGAAAGTCAAATACATTCAAACAAAGCTTTTTGAATCTATTGAATGTCAAACACATTCAAACAAAGCTTTTTGAATCAAATGAGAGTCAAACACATTCAAATATATGTTTTTGAATCGAAATAAACTCAAAACATTCAAAAAAGCTTCTTGAATCAAACAAAAGTTAAACACATTCAAACAGAGCTTTTTGAATCAAATGAAAGTCAAACACAAACAAAGCTTTATGAATCAAATAAAAGTCAAACACATTCAAACAAATCTTAGTGGATCCAAATACAGTCAATCATTCAACAAAACTTTTGAATCAAAAGAAAGTCAAACACATTCAAACAAAAGTTTTTGAATCAAATGAAAGTCAAAACATTAAAACAAAGCTTTTTGAATCAATGAAAGTCAAACATTCAACAAAGCTTTTTGAATCTAATGAAAGTTAAACACATTCAAACAATTCTTTTTGAATTGAAATAAAGTAAAACAAATTCAAATTAAGCTTTTTGAATCAAAAGAAAGTTAAACACATTCAAACAAGTTTTTGAATCAAATGAAAGTCAAACACATTAAAACAAATCTTTCAAAATCAAATGAAAATTAAACACATTGAAACAAAGCTTTTTGAATGTAATGAAAGTTAAAACACATTCAAACAAAGCTTTTTGAATCAAATGAAAGTCAAACACGTTCAAACAATGCTTTATGAATCTAATGAAAGTCAAACAAATTCAAAACAAATCTTTTTTGGATCGAAAATAACAGTCAAACATATTTCAAACAAAACTTTTTGAATAAAAAGAGTGTCAAACACATTCAAATAAGCTTTTGAATCAAATAAAAGTCCAAACACATTAAAACAAATCTTTAAAAAATCAAAATGAAAGTCAAACACATTCAAACATAGCTTTTTGACTCAAATGAATGTCAAGATCTCGTTCAAAACAAAGCTTTTTGAATCAAATGAAACTCAAACACATTCAAACAAAATCTTTTTGGATCGAAATACAAGTCAAAACACATTCAAACAAAGCTTTTTGAATCAAATGAAAGTCAAATACATTCAAACAAAGCTTTTTGAATCTAATGAATGTCAAACACATTCAAACAAAGCTTTTTGAATCAAATGAGAGTCAAACACATTCAAAATATAATGTTTTTTGAATCGAAATAAACTCAAACACATTCAAACAAAGCTTTTGAATCTAAACGAAAGTTAAACACTTTCAAACAGAGCTTTTTGAATCAAATGAAAGTCAAACACGTTCAAACAAAGCTTTATGAATCAAATAAAAGTCAAACACATTCAAACAAATCTTAGTGGATCCAAATACAGTCAAACACGTTCAAACAAAATTTTTTGAATCAAAAGAAAGTCAAACACATTCAAATAAAAAGTTTTTAAATCAAATGAAATTCAAACACATTCAAACAAAGCTTTTTGAATTAAATGAAAGTCAAATACATTCCAACAAAGCTTTTTGAATCTAATGAAAGTCAAACACATTCAAACAAAGCTTTTTGAATCAAATGAAAGTCAAATACATTCAAACAAAGCTTTTTGAATCAAATGAAAGTCAAACACATTCAAACAAACTTTTGAATCAAAATAAAGTCAAAAACAACAATTCAAACAAACTTTTTGAATCAAAGAAAGTCAAACAAATTCAAACAAACTTTTTGGATCGAAATACAGTCAAACATATTTAAACAAACTTTTTGAATAAAAGAAAGTCAAACACATTCAAATAAGCTTTTTGAATCGAATAAAGTCAAACACGTTAAAACAAATCTTTAAAAATCAAATGAAAGTCAAACACATTCAAACAAGCTTTTTGACTCAAATGAATGTCAGACGTTCAAACAAAGCTTTTTGAATCAAATGAAACTCAAACACATTCAAAAAATCTTTTGGATCGAAATACAGTCAAACATATTTAAACAAAACTTTTGAATAAAAAGAGTGTCAAACACATTCAAATAAGCTTTTTGAATCAAATAAAAGTCAAACACATTAAAACGAATCTTTAAAAATCAAATGAAAGTCAAACACATTCAAACAATCTTTTTGATCAAAATGAAGTCAACTCGTTCAAACAAAGCTTTTGAATCAAATGAAACTCAAACACATTCAAAAAATCTTTTTGGATCGAAATACAGTCAAACACATTCAAACAAAGCTTTTGAATCAAATGAAAGTCAAATACATTCAAACAAAGCTTTTTGAATCTAATGAATGTCAGACACATTCAAACAAAGCTTTATGAATCAAATAAAAGTCAAACACATTCAAACAAAATCTTAGTGGATCCAAATACAAGTCAAACACATTCAAAACAAAATTTTTTGAATCAAAAGAAAGTCAAACACATTAAAACAAAGTTTTTGAATCAAATGAAATCAAAACATTCAAAAAAGTTTTGAATTAATGAAAGTAAAACATTCAAACAAACTTTTGAATCAAATAAAGAAAAATTCAAAAAAGCTTGAATCAAAAAAAAAACACAAACAAAAATAAAAAATCAAAAAAAAAAAACTAAATCAAAATAAAGAAACAATTCAAAAAAAGTTTGAATCAAATGAAAGTCAAAAACATTAAACAAAGCTTTTTGAATCAAATGAAAGTCAAAACATTCAAACAAAGCTTTTGAATCTAATGAAAGTTAAACACATTCAAACAATTCTTTTTGAATCAAAATAAAGTAAAACAAATTCAAATTAAGCTTTTTGAATCAAAAAGAAAGTTAAACACATTCAAAACAAGTTTTTGAATCAAATGAAAGTCAAACACATTAAAACAAATCTTTCAAAATCAAATGAAAGTTAAACACATTCAAACAAAGCTTTTTGAATGTAATGAAAGTCAAACACATTCAAACAAAGCTTTTTGAATCAAAAAAATAAATGAAAGTCAAACACGTTCAAACAATGCTTTATGAATACTAATGAAAGTCAAACACATTCAAACAAATCTTTTTGGATCGAAATACAGTCAAACATATTTAAACAAAAACTTTTTGAATAAAAAGAAGTGTCAAACACATTCAAATAAGCTTTTTGAATCAAATAAAAGTCAAACACATTAAAAACAAAATCTTTAAAAAATCAAATGAAAAGTCAAACACATTCAAACATAGCTTTTTGACTCAAATGAATGTCAAACTCGTTCAAACAAAGCTTTTTGAATCAAATAAAAGTCAAATACATTCAAACAAAGCTTTTTGAATCTAATGAATGTCAAACACATTCAAACAAAGCTTTTTGAATCTAATGAGAGTCAAACACATTCAAATATATGTTTTTGAATCGAAATAAACTCAAACACAGTCAAACAAAGCTTCTTGAATCTAACGAAAGTTAAACACTTTCAAACAAAGCTTTTGAATCAAATGAAAGTCTGACACGTTCAAACAAAGCTTTATGAATCAAATAAAAGTCAAACACATTCAAACAAATCTTAGTGGATCCAAATACAGTCAAACACGTTCAAACAAAATTTTTTGAATCAAAAGAAAGTCAAACACATTCAAATAAAAGTTATTAAATCAAATGGAATTCAAACACATTCAAACAAAGCTTTTTGAATTAAATGAAAGTCAAATACATTCCAACAAAGCTTTTTGAATCTAATGAAAGTCAAACACATTCAAACAAAGCTTTTTGAATCAAATGAAAGTCAAACACGTTCAAACAATGCTTTATGAATCTAATGAAAGTCAAACAAATTCAAACAAATCTTTTTGGATCGAAATACAGTCAAACATATTTAAACAAAACTTTTTGAATAAAAAGAGTGTCAAACACATTCAAATAAGCTTTTTGAATCGAATAAAAGTCAAACACGTTAAAACAAATCTTTAAAAATCAAATGAAAGTCAAACACATTCAAACATAGCTTTTTGACTCAAATGAATGTCAGACTCGTTCAAACAAAGCTTTTTGAATCAAATGAAACTCAAACACATTCAAACAAATCTTTTTGGATCGAAATACAGTCAAACATATTTAAACAAAACTTTTTGAATAAAAAGAGTGTCAAACACATTCAAATAAGCTTTTTGAATCAAATAAAAGTCAAACACATTAAAACGAATCTTTAAAAATCAAATGAAAGTCAAACACATTCAAACATATCTTTTTTACTCAAATGAATGTCAGACTCGTTCAAACAAAGCTTTTTGAATCAAATGAAACTCAAACACATTCAAACAAATCTTTTTGGATCGAAATACAGTCAAACACATTCAAACAAAGCTGTTTGAATCAAATGAAAGTCAAATACATTCAAACAAAGCTTTTTGAATCTAATGAATGTCAAACACATTCAAACAAAGCTTTATGAATCAAATAAAAGTCAAACACATTCAAACAAATCTTAGTGGATCCAAATACAGTCAATCACATTCAAACAAAACTTTTTGAATCAAAAGAAAGTCAAACACATTCAAACAAAAGTTTTTGAATCAAATGAAAGTCAAAAACATTAAAACAAAGCTTTTTGAATAAAATGAAAGTCAAATACATTCAAACAAAGCTTTTTGAATCTAATGAAAGTTAAACACATTCAAACAATTCTTTTTGAATCGAAATAAAGTAAAACAAATTCAAATTAAGCTTTTGGAATCAAAAGAAAGTTAAACACATTCAAACAAGTTTTTGAATCAAATGAAAGTCAAACACATTAAAACAAATCTTTCAAAATCAAATGAAAGTTAAACACATTCAAACAAAGCTTTTTGAATGTAATGAAAGTCAAACACATTCAAACAAAGCTTTTTGAATCAAATGAAAGTCAAACACGTTCAAACAATGCTTTATGAATCTAATGAAAGTCAAACAAACTCAAACAAATCTTTTTGGATCGAAATACAGTCAAACATATTTAAACAAAACTTTTTGAATAAAAAGAGTGTCAAACACATTCAAATAAGCTTTTTGAATCAAATAAAAGTCAAACACATTAAAACAAATCTTTAAAAATCAAATGAAAGTCAAACACATTCAAACATAGCTTTTTGACTCAAATGAATGTCAAACTCGTTCAAACAAAGCTTTTTGAATCAAATAAAAGTCAAATACATTCAAACAAAGCTTTTTGAATCTAATGAATGTCAAACACATTCAAACAAAGCTTTTTGAATCTAATGAGAGTCAAACACATTCAAATATATGTTTTTGAATCGAAATAAACTCAAACACATTCAAACAAAGCTTCTTGAATCAAACGAAAGTTAAACACTTTAAAACAGAGCTTTTTGAATCAAATAAAAGTCAAACACGTTCAAACAAAGCTTTATGAATCAAATAAATGTCAAACACATTCAAACAAATCTTAGTGGATCCAAATACAGTCAAACACGTTCAAACAAAATTTTTTGAATCAAAAGAAAGTCAAACACATTCAAATAAAAGTTTTTAAATCAAATGAAATTCAAACACATTCAAACAAAGCTTTTTGAATTAAATGAAAGTCAAATACATTCCAACAAAGCTTTTTGAATCTAATGAAAGTCAAACACATTTAAACAATTCTTTTTGGATCGAATGAAAGTCAAATATATTCAAACAAAGCTTTTTGAATCAAATGATTGTCAAACACATTCAAACAAAGCTTTTTGAATCGAAATAAAGTAAAACAAAATCAAATTAAGCTTTTTGAATCAAAAGAAATTTAAACACATTCAAACAAGCTTTTTGAATCAAATGAAAGTCACAATGCATTATGAATCTAATGAAAGTCAAACACATTCAAACAAATCTTTTTGGATCGAAATACAGTCAAAAATATTTAAACAAAACTTTTTGAATAAAAAGAAAGTCAAACACATTCAAATAAAAGTTTTTAAATCAAATGAAATTCAAACACATTCAAACAAAGCTTTTTGAATTAAATGAAGTCAAATACATTCCAACAAAGCTTTTTGAATCTAATGAAAGTCAAACACATTCAAACAATTCGTTTTGGATCGAATGAAAGTCAAATACATTCAAACAAAGCCTTTTGAATCTAATGAAAGTCAAACACATTTAAACCATTCTTTTTCAATCGAAATAAAGTAAAACAAATTCGAACAAAGCTTTTTGAATCAAAAGAGTGTCAAACACATTCAAATAAGCTTTTTGAATCAAATTAAAGTCAAACACATTAAAACAAATCTTTAAAAATCAAATGAAATTTAAACACATTCAAACATAGCTTTTTGAATCAAATGAAAGTCAAACACATTCAAACAAAGATTTTTGAATCAAATGAATGTCAAACTCGTTCAAACAAAGCTCTTTGAATCAAATGAAAGTCAAACACATTCAAACAAAAGTTTTTGAATCAAATGAAAGTCAAACGCATTCAAACAAAGCTTTTTGAATCAAATGAAAGTCAAATTCATTCAAACAAAGCTTTTTGAATCTATTGAATGTCAAACACATTCAAAAAGCTTTTTGAATCAAATGAGAGTCAAATACATTCAAACAAAGCTTTTTGAATCTATTGAATGTAAAACACATTCAAACAAAGTTTTTTGAATCAAATGAGAGTCAAACACATTCAAATATATGTTTTTGAATCGAAATAAACTCAAACACATTCAAACAAAGCTTCTTGAATCAAACGAAATTTAAACACTTTCAAACAGAGCTTTTTGAATCAAATGAAAGTCAAACACGTTCAAACAAAGCTTTATGAATCAAATAAAAGTCAAACATATTCAAACAAATCTTAGTGGATCCAAATACAGTCAATCACATTCAAACAAAATTTTTTGAATCAAAAGAAAGTCAAACACATTCAAACAAAAGTTTTTGAATCAAATGAAAGTCAAAAACATTAAAACAAAGCTTTTTGAAAAAAATGAAAGTCAAATACATTCAAACAAAGCTTTTTGAATCTAATGAAAGTTAAACACATTCAAACAATTCTTTTTGAATCGAAATAAAGTAAAACAAATTCAAATTAAGCTTTTTGAATCAAAAGAAAGTTACACACATTCAAACAAAGCTTTTTGAATCGAAATAAAGTAAAACAAAATCAAATTAAGCTTTTTGAATCAAAAGAAATTTAAACACATTCAAACAAGCTTTTTGAATCAAATGAAAGTCACAATGCATTATGAATCTAATGAAAGTCAAACAAATTCAAACAAATCTTTTTGGATCGAAATAAAGTCAAACATATTTAAACAAAACTTTTTGAATAAAAAGAAAGTCAAACACATTCAAATAAAAGTTTTTAAATCAAGTGAATTTCAAACACATTCAAACAAAGCTTTTTGAATTAAATGAAGTCAAATACATTCCAACAAAGCTTTTTTAATCTAATGAAAGTCAAACACATTCAAACAATTCTTTTTGGATCGAATGAAAGTCAAATACATTCAAACAAAGCCTTTTGAATCTAATGAAAGTCAAACACATTTAAACCATTCTTTTTCAATCGAAATAAAGTAAAACAAATTCGAACAAAGCTTTTTGAATCAAAAGAGTGTCAAACACATTCAAATAAGCTTTTTGAATCAAATTAAAGTCAAACACATTAAAACAAATCTTTAAAAATCAAATGAAATTTAAACACATTCAAACATAGCTTTTTGAATCAAATGAAAGTCAAACACGTTCAAACAAAGATTTTTGAATCAAATGAATGTCAAACTCGTTCAAACAAAGCTCTTTGAATCAAATGAAAGTCAAACACATTCAAACAAAAGTTTTTGAATCAAATGAAAGTCAAACGCATTCAAACAAAGCTTTTGGAATCAAATGAAAGTCAAATACATTCAAACAAAGGTTTTTGAATCTATTGAATGTCAAACACATTCAAACAAAGCTTTTTGAATCAAATGAGAGTCAAACACATTCAAATACATTCAAACAAAGCTTCTTGAATCAAATGAAAGTCAAATACATTCAAACAAAGCTTCTTGAATCAAACGAAAGTTAAACACATTCATAAAGAGCTTTTTGAATCAAATGAAAGTCAAATACGTTCAAACAAAGCTTTATGAATCAAATAAAAGTCAAACACATTCAAACAAATCTTAGTGGATCCAAATACAGTCAATCACATTCAAACAAAACTTTTTGAATCAATGAAAGTCAAAAACATTAAAACAAAGTTTTTTGAATCAAATGAAAGTCAAATACATTCAAATCAAGCTTTTTGAATCTAATGAAAGTTAAACACATTCAAACAATTCTTTTTGAATTGAAATAAAGTAAAACAAATTCAAGTTAAGCTTTTTCAATCAAAAGAAAGTTAAACACATTCAAACAAGTTTTTGAATCAAATGAAAGTCAAACACATTAAAACAAATCTTTCAAAATCAAATGAAAGTTAAACACATTCAAACAAAGCTTTTTGAATGTTATGAAAGTCAAACACATTCAAACAAAGCTTTTTGAATCAAATGAAAGTCAAACACGTTCAAACAATGCTTTATGAATCAAATAAAAGTCAAACACATTCAAACAAATCTTAGTGGATCCAAATACAGTCAAACACGTTCAAACAAAGTTTTTTGAATCAAAAGAAAGTCAAACACATTCAAATAAAAGTTTTTAAATCAAATGGAATTCAAACACATTCAAATAAAGCTTTTTGAATTAAATGAAAGTCAAATACATTCCAACAAAGCTTTTTGAATCTAATGAAAGTCAAACACATTCAAACAATTCTTTTTGAATGGAAATAAAGTAAAACAAATTCAAGTTAAGCTTTTTCAATCAAAAGAAAGTTAAACACATTCAAACAAGTTTTTGAATCAAATGAAAGTCAAACACATTAAAACAAATCTTTCAAAAACAAATGAAAGTTAAACTTATTCAAACAAAGCTTTTTGAATGTTATGAAAGTCAAACACATTCAAACAAAGCTTTTTGAATCAAATGAAAGTCAAACACGTTCAAACAATGCTTTATGAATCAAATAAAAGTCAAACACATTCAAACAAATCTTAGTGGATCCAAATACAGTCAAACACGTTCAAACAAAGTTTTCTGAATCAAAAGAAAGTCAAACACATTCAAATAAAAGTTTTTAAATCAAATGGAATTCAAACACATTCAAACAAAGCTTTTTGAATTAAATGAAAGTCAAATACATTCCAACAAAGCTTTTTGAATCTAATGAAAGTCAAACACATTCAAACAAAGCTTTTTGAATCAAATGAAAGTCAAACACGTTCAAACAATGCTTTATGAATTTAATGAAAGTCAAACAAATTCAAACAAATCTTTTAGGATCGAAATACAGTCAAACACATTCAAATAAGCTTTTTGAATCGAATAAAAGTCAAACACGTTAAAACAAATCTTTAAAAATCAAATGAAAGTCAAACACATTCAAACAAAGATTTTTGAATCAAATGAATGTCAAACTCGTTCAAACAAAGCTCTTTGAACCAAATGAAAGTTAAACACATTCAAACAAAAGTTTTTGAATCAAATGAAAGTCAAACACATTCAAACAAAGCTTTTTGAATCAAATGAAAGTCAAATACATTCAAACAACGCTTTTTAGACTATTGAATGTCAAACACATTCAAACAAAGCTTTTTGAATCAAATGAGAGTCAAACACATTCAAATATAAGTTTTTGAATCGAAATAAACTCAAACACATTCAAACAAAGCTTTTTGAATTAAACGAAAGTTAAACTGTTGTATATTTGGAGTAACACTCGAAATACACAAGGGATAAACCAAGGGATAGATAAGGCTAAAGAGCCAAAGGCTTCTTAGATAAAGTCACACCACTAAGAAACGTTTTGGATTCCTAAGATCACAAGCCAACTAGTAGCCTAAACTAGTTAACTAAGCAAAGGAAACGAAATTCCAAATCCAAGAATTTCAGGTTTTTGTTTCTAATCCAAGAAACGAATGTAAGACAAGTTTTTTTTGTTTGCATAATCTGATTTTTCATTCACATTTGCTTGCTATTTATAGTAAACAAGCATCCTTAAGTATAAGCTAACTTAAGTGACTTTTCAGCTCACTTGTTACACGCCTAAGCTAGGTACAAATCAGCTTTTGTTGTCTAGATACATTAATAAAAGAAGCCTTATTTAACTAGATACATCAAAGAGAAAATGGTGGTTTGTAACCTCCAAATAAAATCAGAAATAAGAGAGTATAACTCCCCCTTGATTCACGCCCAGCAAAGCAGCAACTTGGAGGTGTAACAGCTCCCCTTTTCACGCCCAATTCAAACAGCAAGTGAAGTGTAACTCCTCCTTGTTTCAAGCCTTGAATTAAGCTTGAATGTATGTGGACAAGAGTGTACTTGGACGCCTTTTGAATGCTCAATTGCTGATTGAAATAAACGGCCCTTTGAAGGCTGAATTGAAGGCTTGTAACTCCTCATTGAAGCTGATTGTAACACCCAAGTTAAAGCCTTGAAATTCCTTTGAAAAGAATTTCGGATTCCATGCTTCGTTCACAAGCTTAAATGGCTGCCTTCTTGATGTATCTTGCACTTGTACTTTGTGTGAATGTGACATTATATTTTCGAACTATAATCAGCTAAAAATAACTAAGAAAAATATAGCTAATTTGCAAACTTAAAATAAGACTAAAGTTTACAATTTATTCAAAGCATAAAATGAACTAGAATAAACTAGTTAATAAGAACAACAAGAAATTCAAGGGGTTGAATATCTTGCTGCCCAAGGATAGAATGCATAGCACCAAAACATGATGCTACATCTTGAACCAACGAAATGTCCATAACCAAGTTGTTAGGCTTGGCTACAACATTCCCCCCTTCTTGAAAAGAGTTTGCCCTCAAACTCGGCAACTCTTCAAACTCATCATAGTAAGGTGATAAATCAGCCACATTAAAGGTGCTAGAAACACCATAATCTCCGGGCAACTCAACTTTGTAAGCATTATCATTCACCTTTTCAACAATAGCAAATGGACCATCACTACGAGGACTAACCTTGGACCGTCTTTTGGAAGGAAATCTTTCCTTTCGAAGATGAATCCAAACTAAGTCACCGGGCTGAAAACGGACCTCCTTTCTTTTCTTGTCATAGTATGCCTTAGTCTTTGCATTAGTTTGTTCAATTTTGGAACGAACTTGCTCATGCATAGACTTGATTTCTTTTGCGCGCACCTCGGCATCATTGCTGAACTTGTTTGGTGAGGGAATGGGAGTGAGATCAATAGGAGTGCACGGATTGAATCCATACACCACTTCAAAAGGACTCAAACCTGTTGTCTTGCTAGGCACACGATTGTAAGCAAACTCCGCATGAGGAAGCATCTCTTCCCATTGCTTGGGACGTTTAGTAGCCAAAGACCGCAGCAAGGATCCCAAAGTTCTATTAGTCACTTCGGTTTGACCATCTGTTTGAGGATGACTTGAAGTGCTAAAGTTCAATTTCGTGCCCATCTTCCTCCATAATGTAAGCCAAAAATGACTTAGAAATTTTGGATCACGATCACTCACCATGGATTTAGGTACACCATGTAAACGAACAATCTCATTGAAAAACAAGTTAGCAACATGAGTAGCATCATAAGTTGTATGACAAGCAATAAAATGGGCCATTTTAGAAAATCGGTCCACAACAACCATTATAGAATCTTTCTTTCGTTGGGTGGTAGGAAGTCCCACAACGAAATCAAGACTAATATCCTCCCATGGTGCTTGTGGAATAGGTAAGGGCAAAAGATAGCCTTGAGGTAGACTATGACTCTTGGCCTTTTGACATATCACGCATCTTTTCACAATGAACTCCACATCACGGACCAACCTAGGCCAATGAAAGTATTCTTGGACAAGAAGAGTAGTCTTCTCTATGCCAAAGTGTCCCGCCATTCCTCCTTCATGAAACTCTTTGATAAGAGATTCTCTTAGGCTTGATCTTGGAATGCACAACCTGTTTCCTTTGAACAAATAGCCATCTAAAATGTAATAATCTTTGTAAGCATGATTAGAAAATTTTAAAAACAAATCACCAAAGTCATGATCATTTTGGTAACTTGCTTTTACATCATCAACACTAATCACCCTTGCTTTGAAAGAATTCAAGAGTGTATATCTCCTTGAAAGCGCATCAGCTCCTTTGTTCATGGCGCCTCTCCTATGCTTGATCACGAAATGAAAAGCTTGCAAATACTCCACCCATTTGGCATGGCGAGGTTGGAGTTTTTGTTGGCTTTGAAGATATTTGAGGGCTTCATGATCCGAATGAAGGATGAACTCCTTGGAAATGAGGTAATGTCTCCAATGGTCCAAAGCACGAACAAGAGCAAAGAACTCCTTATCATAGGTGCTATACTTCCGTTGTGCTTCATTGAGTTTTTCACTAAAGTAGGCAAGGGGACGCCCAACTTGTGACAAAACAGCACCAATACCAACTCCACTAGCATCGCACTCAACTTCAAAAACTTCATCAAAGTTAGGCAAAGCAAGAATAGGTGCACTAGTAAGTTGATGTTTTACCTCATCAAAGGCCTTTTGAGCCTTATCATTCCAAACTAACTTCTGATTTTTAGTTAGTTCCGTGATAGGTGCCATGAGAGTGCTAAAGTTCCGCACAAATCTTCTATAGAAAGAAGCAAGTCCATGAAAGCTTCGAACTTGTTGGACGGTTTGTGGTGTAGGCCACTCACGAATTGCAGCAACTTTCTTTTCATCAACTTCAATGCCTTGTGATGAAACTTTAAAGCCAAGAAAAATAACTTTGGAAGTGAAGAAATGACACTTCTCTAAGTTACCATACAACTTTTCACGTTCAAGGGCTTCAAAAACCTGTTGCAAATGCATAGAATGCTCTTCTTCCTCCCTACTATACACCAAGATATCATCAAAATAAACTACAACAAATTTACCCATGAAAGGTTGCATAACCTGATTCATAAGGCGCATAAATGTAGATGGTGCATTAGACAAACCAAATGGCATCACAAGCCATTCATAGAGGCCCTCCTTTGTCTTGAAAGCGGTTTTCCATTCATCTCCTTCGAAAATTCGAATTTGATGATAGCCACTTCTCAAATCAATTTTAGAGAACACTTTAGAACCATGCAAATCATCAAGTAAATCATTCAACCTTGGAATAGGAAACCGGTACTTGATAGTGATTTTATTGATTGACCTACTATCAACACACATTCTCCATTCTCCATTCTTCTTAGGCACAATCAAAGTAGGACAAGCACATGGACTAAGAGACTTACGAATAAGACCCTTGGATAGTAATTCTTCCACTTGCCTCCTAATCTCTTCGGTTTCTTTTGGGGTGGTTCTATAGGCTGGTTTGTTTGGGAGCATTGATCCGGGAACAAGATCAATTTTGTGTTGTATGTCACGTTTTGGGGGTAAGCCATGGGGAATGTCTTCGGGGAAAACATGGGAAAAGGTTTTGAGAAGAGGGGTGAGGAGTGGGTGTGGCTCTTCTTGTGACGGTTTGGAAGGGGCATCAAGTTGGCTTAAGATGAATTGTTTGTGAGCTTTATACTCATGCAATTCTGATTTTATGAGAGTGGTAAGGGAAGTAGGGGGTGTGGATATGGGGTGACCGTTTTTGAGGTTTAGGGGGGTAAGAAGTATTTTCCGTCCATCCTTAGTGAAGGAATATGTGTTTTTATACCCATCATGCATCACACGCCTATCAAATAGCCAAGGTCTACCAAGTAAAATATGACATGCATCCATAGGTATAACATCACACCACAATTCTTCTTCATAAGTTTTACCAATGCTAAATGATAACAAGACTTGTTGTGTTACTTGAATCCCTTTACCATGATTTAGCCATTGAATCACATAAGGTTTAGGGTGAGGAACGGTTTTAAGTTTCAGTTTGTCTATCATTACTTGTGAAGCTACATTGGTACAACTACCTCCATCAATAATCAATGTACATACCTTTCCACCAATGGTGCAACGAGTGTGAAAGATTGACTCACGTTGCAAACTTCCTTCTTTGCCAACCATATTGCTTAGTGTGCGTCGAACCACCAAGCATTCTCCTTCGTCTGGTCCAAGACACGCATACTCATCATTCTCCTCAAGGTTGCTGTCCACTTCATTTTCTAATTCATCCTCCTCTTCATGCTCAATCAAAGTGACAATCCTTTTATTTGGACAATCACTAGCCAAATGTCCAAGGCCTTGACACCGAAAACATCTTCTTGGGGCTGGTTTTGGGTTGGAATTTTGGGTGTTTTGTGAAGGTGGTTTAGAAGTAGGCTGATTGGATGTGGGTTTGAGAGGTGGGAAATTTGATGTTTGCTTTTTTTGGGGAAATGAGGTTTGAGATGCAAAACGTGATGATTCACTTTTGCCTCTTGCTTTTTGTTGCTGCTCAATCTTATGTGCTAAGATAATGAGCTCTTCAAGGGTGGTGTAAGGGTGTAGTTCGGCCACATTGGCTATTTTTGGGTCAAGTCCTCCCAAAAAGCGCACCAATGTTTGAGGTTCATCTTCCTCTACTCCACATTTCATGACAAATCCTTCAAATTCCCTAGCATATTCTTCTACTGATTTTGTACCTTGTTTGAGGTTGTGGAACTTGGAAAAGTTTTCTTGCACATAGTATGTGGGAAGAAACTTTTGTTTCAGCAACTTCTTCATCTTGATCCACGATCTCACTTTCTCTTTGTCTTGCCTTTCCCTTTTGGCACACACGCTAGCCCACCAAGTTGAGGCATATTTTCTCAACTTCAAGGCTACAATTTTCACCTTCTTTTCTTCCGGTGTTTGCTTGTAATCAAACACTCTCTCCACCGTTCTAAGCCATTCTACAAACTCATCAGCATCGAGTTTGCCATCATACTCCGGAATGTCAGCCTTAATGTCATTGTTAGGCCGTGACCTTTCTCTTTCATGATAAGGTCTATCATTGTGATTGAAATTAGATTCACTCACTTCTTCATCACTATGATTGGTAAAACCCTCTTTTTGATGGCGCAACTTAATAGAAAGGTCTCTTAACTGACCTTGCAAATATTGCATTCGTTGCTCCATATCTTCTTTCTCTTGTGCAACCTTATTGACATATTCTTGCCAATTAGGGGGTGGGATGTCGGCCATGGTTTGTGTTTGGGTATGTGTTTGGGGTATTGTGTTTGGGTATTTGTTTGCTAGACCCCCCTCCTTCTAGCGCCAAATGTTGTATATTTGGAGTAACACTCGAAATACACAAGGGATAAACCAAGGGATAGATAAGGCTAAAGAGCCAAAGGCTTCTTAGATAAAGTCACACCACTAAGAAACGTTTTGGATTCCTAAGATCACAAGCCAACTAGTAGCCTAAACTAGTTAACTAAGCAAAGGAAACGAAATTCCAAATCCAAGAATTTCAGGTTTTTGTTTCTAATCCAAGAAACGAATGTAAGACAAGTTTTTTTTGTTTGCATAATCTGATTTTTCATTCACATTTGCTTGCTATTTATAGTAAACAAGCATCCTTAAGTATAAGCTAACTTAAGTGACTTTTCAGCTCACTTGTTACACGCCTAAGCTAGGTACAAATCAGCTTTTGTTGTCTAGATACATTAATAAAAGAAGCCTTATTTAACTAGATACATCAAAGAGAAAATGGTGGTTTGTAACCTCCAAATAAAATCAGAAATAAGAGAGTATAACTCCCCCTTGATTCACGCCCAGCAAAGCAGCAACTTGGAGGTGTAACAGCTCCCCTTTTCACGCCCAATTCAAACAGCAAGTGAAGTGTAACTCCTCCTTGTTTCAAGCCTTGAATTAAGCTTGAATGTATGTGGACAAGAGTGTACTTGGACGCCTTTTGAATGCTCAATTGCTGATTGAAATAAACGGCCCTTTGAAGGCTGAATTGAAGGCTTGTAACTCCTCATTGAAGCTGATTGTAACACCCAAGTTAAAGCCTTGAAATTCCTTTGAAAAGAATTTCGGATTCCATGCTTCGTTCACAAGCTTAAATGGCTGCCTTCTTGATGTATCTTGCACTTGTACTTTGTGTGAATGTGACATTATATTTTTCGAACTATAATCAGCTAAAAATAACTAAGAAAAATATAGCTAATTTGCAAACTTAAAATAAGACTAAAGTTTACAATTTATTCAAAGCATAAAATGAACTAGAATAAACTAGTTAATAAGAACAACAAGAAATTCAAGGGGTTGAATATCTTGCTGCCCAAGGATAGAATGCATAGCACCAAAACATGATGCTACATCTTGAACCAACGAAATGTCCATAACCAAGTTGTTAGGCTTGGCTACAACATAAACACATTCAAACAGAGCTTTTTGAATCAAATGAAAGTCAAACACGTTCAAACAATGCTTTATGAATCAAATAAAAGTCAAACACATTCAAACAAATCTTAGTGGATCCAAATACAGTCAAACACGTTCAAACAAAGTTTTTTGAATCAAAAGAAAGTCAAACACATTCACATAAAAGTTTTTAAATCAAATGGAATTCAAACACATTCAAACAAAGCTTTTTGAATTAAATGAAAGTTAAATACATTCCAACAAAGCTTTTTGAATCTAATGAAAGTCAAACACATTCAAACAAAGCTTTTTGAATCAAATGAAAGTCAAACACGTTCAAACAATGCTTTATAAATCTAATGAAAGTCAAACAAATTCAAACAAATCTTTTTGGATCGAAATACAGTCAAACATATTTAAACAAAACTTTTTGAATAAAAAGAGTGTCAAACACATTCAAATAAGCTTTTTGAATTGAATAAAAGTCAAAAACATTAAAAACAAATCTTTAAAAATCAAATGAAAGTCAAACACATTCAAACATAGCTTTTTGACTCAAATGAATGTCAGACTCGTTCAAACAAAGCTTTTTGAATCAAATGAAACTCTAACACATTCAAAAAAATCTTTTTGGATTGAAATACAGTCAAACACATTCAAACAAAGCTTTTTGAATCAAATGAAAGTCAAATACATTCAAACAAAGCTTTTTGAATCTAATGAATGTCAAACACATTCAAACAAATCTTTTTGAATCAAATGAGAGTCAAACACATTCAAATATATGTTTTTGAATCGAAATAAACTCAAACACATTCAAACAAAGCTTCTTGAATCAAACGAAAGTTAAACACTTTCAAACAGAGCTTTTTGAATCAAATGAAAGTCAAACATAATCAAACAAAGCTTTATGAATCAAATAAAAGTCAAACACATTCAAACAAATCTTAGTGGATCCAAATACAATCAATCACATTCAAACAAAACTTTTTGAATCAAAAGAAAGTCAAACACATTCAAACAAAAGTTTTTAAATCAAATGAAATTTAAACACATTCAAACAAAGCTTTTTGAATTAAATGAAAGTCAAATACATTCCAACAAAGCTTTTTGAATCTAATGAAAGTCAAACACATTTAAACAATTCTTTTTGGATCGAATGAAAGTCAAATATATTCAAACAAAGCTTTTTAAATCAAATGATTGTCAAACACATTCAAACAAAGCTTTTTGAATCGAAATTAAGTAAAGCAAAATCAAATTAAGCTTTTTGAATCAAAAGAAATTTAAACACATTCAAACAAACTTTTTGAATCAAATGAAAGTCACAATGCATTATGAATCTAATGAAAGTCAAACACATTCAAACAAATCTTTTTGGATCGAAATACAGTCAAACATATTTAAACAAAACTTTTCGAATTAAAAGAAAGTCAAACACATTCAAATAAAAGTTTTTAAATCAAATGAAATTTAAACACATTCAAACAAAGCTTTTTGAATTAAATGAAGTCAAATACATTCCAACAAAGCTTTTTGAATCTAATGAAAGTCAAACACATTCAAACAATTCTTTTTGGATCGAATGAAAGTCAAATACATTCAAACAAAGCCTTTTGAATCTAATGAAAGTCAAACACATTTAAACCATTCTTTTTGAATCGAAATAAAGTAAAACAAATTCAAACAAAGCTTTTTGAATCAAAAGAGTGTCAAACACATTCAAATAAGCTTTTTGAATCAAATTAAAGTCAAACACATTAAAACAAATCTTTAAAAATCAAATGAAATTTAAACACATTCAAACATAGCTTTTTGAATCAAATGAAAGTCAAACACATTCAAACAAAGATTTTTGAATCAAATGAATGTCAAACTCGTTCAAACAAAGCTCTTTGAACCAAATGAAAGTCAAACACATTCAAACAAAAGTTTTTGAATCAAATGAAAGTCAAACACATTCAAACAAAGCTTTTTGAATCAAATGAAAGTCAAATACATTCAAACAACGCTTTTTGAATCTATTGAATGTCAAACACATTCAAACAAAGCTTTTTGAATCAAATGAGAGTCAAACACATTCAAATATAAGTTTTTGAATCGAAATAAACTCAAACACATTCAAACAAAGCTTTTTGAATTAAACGAAAGTTAAACACATTCAAACAGAGCTTTTAGAATCAAATGAAAGTCAAACACGTTCAAACAAAGCTTTATGAATCAAATAAAAGTCAAACACATTCAAACAAATCTTAGTGGATCCAAATGCAGTCAAACACGTTCAAACAAAATTTTTTGAATCAAAAGAAAGTCAAACACATTCAAATAAAAGTTTTTAAATCAAATGAAATTCAAACACATTCAAACAAAGCTTTTTGAATTAAATGAAAGTCAAATACATTCCAACAAAGCTTTTTGAATCTAATGAAAGTCAAACACATTCAAACAAAGCTTTTTGAATCAAATGAAAATCAAACACATTCAAACAAATCTTAGTGGATCCAAATACAGTCAATCACATTCAAACAAAACTTTTTGAATCAAAATAAAGTCAAACATATTCAAACAAAAGTTTTTGAATCAAATGAAAGTCAAAAACATTAAAACAAAGCTTTTTGAATCAAATGAAAGTCAAATACATTCAAACAAAGGTTTTTGAATCTAATGAAAGTTAAACACATTCAAACAATTCTTTTTGAATCAAAATAAAGTAAAACAAATTCAAATTAAGCTTTTTGAATCAAAAGAAAGTTAAACACATTCAAACAAGTTTTTGAATCAAATGAAAGTCAAACACATTAAAACAAATCTTTCAAAATCAAATGAAAGTTAAACACATTCAAACAAAGCTTTTTGAATGTAATGAAAGTCAAACACATTCAAACAAAGCTTTTTGAATCAAATGAAAGTCAAACACGTTCAAACAATGCTTTATGAATCTAATGAAAGTCAAACAAATTCAAACAAATCTTTTTGGATCGAAATACAGTCAAACATATTTAAACAAAACTTTTTGAATAAAAAGAAAGTCAAACACATTCAAATAAAAGTTTTTGAATCAAATGAAAGTCAAACACATACAAACTAAGCTTTGTGAATCAAATGAAAGTCAAATACATTCAAACAACGCTTTTTGAATCTAATGATTGTCAAACACATTCAAACAAAGCTTTTTGAATCGAAAAAAAGTAAAACAAAATCAAATTAAGCTTTTTGAATCAAAAGAAATTTAAACACATTCAAACAAGCTTTTTGAATCAAATGAAAGTCACAATGCATTATGAATCTAATGAAAGTCAAACACATTCAAACAAATCTTTTTGGATCGAAATACAGTCAAACATATTTAAACAAAACTTTTTGAATAAAAAGAAAGTCAAACACATTCAAATAAAAGTTTTTAAATCAAATGAAATTCAAACACATTCAAACAAAGCTTTTTGAATTAAATGAAGTCAAATACATTCCAACAAAGCTTTTTGAATCTAATGAAAGTCAAACACATTCAAACAATTCTTTTTGGATCGAATGAAAGTCAAATACATTCAAACAAAGCCTTTTGAATCTAATGAAAGTCAAACACATTTAAACCATTCTTTTTGAATCGAAATAAAGTAAAACAAATTCAAACAAAGCTTTTTGAATCAAAAGAGTGTCAAACACATTCAAATAAGCTTTTTGAATCAAATTAAAGTCAAACACATTAAAACAAATCTTTAAAAATCAAATGAAATTTAAACACATTCAAACATAGCTTTTTGAATCAAATGAAAGTCAAACACATTCAAACAAAGATTTTTGAATCAAATGAATGTCAAACTCGTTCAAACAAAGCTCTTTGAACCAAATGAAAGTCAAACACATTCAAACAAAAGTTTTTGAATCAAATGAAAGTCAAACACATTCAAACAAAGCTTTTTGAATCAAATGAAAGTCAAATACATTCAAACAACGCTTTTTGAATCTATTGAATGTCAAACACATTCAAACAAAGCTTTTTGAATCAAATGAGAGTCAAACACATTCAAATATAAGTTTTTGAATCGAAATAAACTCAAACACATTCAAACAAAGCGTTTTGAATTAAACGAAAGTTAAACACATTCAAACAGAGCTTTTTGAATCAAATGAAAGTCAAACACGTTCAAACAAAGCTTTATGAATCAAATAAAAGTCAAACACATTCAAACAAATCTTAGTGGATCCAAATGCAGTCAAACACGTTCAAACAAAATTTTTTGAATCAAAAGAAAGTCAAACACATTCAAATAAAAGTTTTTAAATCAAATGAAATTCAAACACATTCAAACAAAGCTTTTTGAATTAAATGAAAGTCAAAAACATTCCAACAAAGCTTTTTGAATCTAATGAAAGTCAAACACATTCAAACAAAGCTTTTTGAATCAAATGAAAGTCAAACACATTCAAACAAATCTTAGTGGATCCAAATACAGTCAATCACATTCAAACAAAACTTTTTGAATCAAAATAAAGTCAAACATATTCAAACAAAAGTTTTTGAATCAAATGAAAGTCAAAAACATTAAAACAAAGCTTTTTGAATCAAATGAAAGTCAAATACATTCAAACAAAGGTTTTTGAATCTAATGAAAGTTAAACACATTCAAAACAATTCTTTTTGAATCAAAATAAAGTAAAACAAATTCAAATTAAGCTTTTTGAATCAAAAGAAAGTTAAACACATTTCAAACAAGTTTTTGAATCAAATGAAAGTCAAACACATTAAAACAAATCTTTCAAAATCAAATGAAAGTTAAACACATTCAAACAAAGCTTTTTTGAATGTAATGAAAGTCAAACACATTCAAACAAAGCTTTTTGAATCAAATGAAAGTCAAACACGTTCAAACAATGCTTTATGAATCTAATGAAAGTCAAACAAATTCAAACAAATCTTTTTGGATCGAAATACAGTCAAACATATTTAAACCAAAACTTTTTGAATAAAAAGAAAGTCAAACACATTCAAATAAAAGTTTTTGAATCAAATGAAAGTCAAACACATTCAAACTAAGCTTTGTGAATCAAATGAAAGTCAAATACATTCAAACAACGCTTTTTGAATCTAATGATTGTCAAACACATTCAAACAAAGCTTTTTGAATCGAAAAAAAAGTAAAACAAAATCAAATTAAGCTTTTTGAATCAAAAGAAATTTAAACACATTCAAACAAGCTTTTTGAATCAAATGAAAGTCACAATGCATTATGAAACTAATGAAAGTCAAACACATTCAAACAAATCTTTTTGGATCGAAATACAGTCAAACATATTTAAACAAAACTTTTTGAATAAAAAGAAAGTCAAACACATTCAAATAAAAGTTTTTAAATCAAATGAAATTCAAACACATTCAAACAAAGCTTTTTGAATTAAATGAAGTCAAATACATTCCAACAAAGCTTTTTGAATCTAATGAAAGTCAAACACATTCAAACAAAAGCTTTTTGAATCAAATGAAAGTCAAACACGTTCAAACAATGCTTTATAAATCTAATGAAAGTCAAACAAATTCAAACAAATCTTTTTGGATCGAAATACAGTCAAACATATTTAAACAAAACTTTTTGAATAAAAAGAGTGTCAAACACATTCAAATAAGCTTTTTGAATTGAATAAAAGTCAAAAACATTAAAACAAATCTTTAAAAATCAAATGAAAGTCAAACACATTCAAACATAGCTTTTTGACTCAAATGAATGTCAGACTCGTTCAAACAAAGCTTTTGAATCAAATGAAACTCTAACACATTCAAAAAAATCTTTTTGGATTGAAATACAGTCAAACACATTCAAACAAAGCTTTTTGAATCAAATGAAAGTCAAATACATTCAAACAAAGCTTTTTGAATCTAATGAATGTCAAACACATTCAAACAAATCTTTTTGAATCAAATGAGAGTCAAACACATTCAAATATATGTTTTTGAATCGAAATAAACTCAAACACATTCAAACAAAGCTTCTTGAATCAAACGAAAGTTAAACACATTCAAACAGAGCTTTTTGAATCAAATAAAAGTCAAACACGTTCAAACAAAGCTTTATGAATCAAATAAAAGTCAAACACATTCAAACAAATCTTAGTGGATCCAAATACAATCAATCACATTCAAACAAAACTTTTTGAATCAAAAGTAAGTCAAACACATTCAAACAAAAGTTTTTAAATCAAATGAAATTCAAACACATTCAAACAAAGCTTTTTGAATTAAATGAAAGTCAAATACATTCCAACAAAGCTTTTTGAATCTAATGAAAGTCAAACACATTTAAACAATTCTTTTTGGATCGAATGAAAGTCAAATATATTCAAACAAAGCTTTTTGAATCAAATGATTGTCAAACACATTCAAACAAAGCTTTTTGAATCGAAATTAAGTAAAGCAAAATCAAATTAAGCTTTTTGAATCAAAAGAAATTTAAACACATTCAAACAAGCTTTTTGAATCAAATGAAAGTCACAATGCATTATGAATCTAATGAAAGTCAAACACATTCAAACAAATCTTTTTGGATCGAAATACAGTCAAACATATTTAAACAAAACTTTTTGAAATTAAAAGAAAGTCAAACACATTCAAATAAAAGTTTTTAAATCAAATAAAAATTCAAACACATTTAAACAAAGCTTTTTGAATTAAATGAAGTCAAATACATTCCAACAAAGCTTTTTGAATCTAATGAAAGTCAAACACATTCAAACAATCTTTTTGGATCGAATGAAAGTCAAATACATTCAAACAAAAGCCTTTTGAATCTAATGAAAGTCAAACACATTTAATGTTGTATATTTGGAGTAACACTCGAAATACACAAGGGATAAACCAAGGGATAGATAAGGCTAAAGAACCAAAGGCTTCTTAGATAAAGTCACACCACTAAGAAACGTTTTGGATTCCTAAGATCACAAGCCAACTAGTAGCCTAAACTAGCTAACTAAGCAAAGGAAACGAAATTCCAAATCCAAGAATTTCAGATTTTTTGTTTCTAATCCAAGAAACGAATGTAAGACAAGTTTTTTGTTCGAAAATAATCTGATTTTTTCATTCACATTTGCTTGCTATTTATAGTAAACAAGCATCCTTAAGTACAAGCTAACTTAAGTGGCTGTTCAGCTCACTTGTTACACGCCTAAACTAAAGCTAAGTACATTTCAGCTTTTGTTGTCTAGATACATTAATAAAAGAAGCCTTACTTAACTAGATACATCAAAGAGAAAATAGTGGTTTGTAACCTCCAAATAAAATCAGAAATAAGAGAGTATAACTCCCCCTTGATTCACGCCCAGCAAAGCAGCAACTTGGAGGTGTAACAGCTCCCCTTTTCACGCCCAATTCAAACAGCAAGTGAAGTGTAACTCCTCCTTGTTTCAAGCCTTGAAATTAAGCTTGAATGTATGTGGAACAAGAGTGTACTTGGACGCCTTTTGAATGCTCAATTGCTGATTGAAATAAACGGCCCTTTGAAGGCTGAATTGAAGGCTTGTAACTCCTCATTGAAGCTGATTGTAACACCCAAGTTAAAGCCTTGAAATTCCTTTGAAAAGAATTTCGGATTCCATGCTTCGTTCACAAGCTTAAATGGCTGCCTTCTTGATGTATTTTGCACTTGTACTTTGTGTGAATGTGACATTATATTTCGAACTATAATCAACTAAAAATAACTAAGAAAAATATAGCTAATTTGCAAACTTAAAAATAAGACTAAAGTTTACAATTTATTCAAAGCATAAAATGAACTAGAATAAACTAGTTAATAAGAACAACAAGAAATTCAAGGGGTTGAATATCTTGCTGCCCAAGGATAGAATGCATAGCACCAAAACATGATGCTACATCTTGAACCAACGAAATGTCCATAACCAAGTTGTTAGGCTTGGCTACAACATTCCCCCCTCTTGAAAAGAGTTTGCCCTCAAACTCGGCAACTCTTCAAACTCATCATAGTAAAGCATCTCTTCCCATTGCTTGGGACGTTTAGTAGCCAAAGACCGCAGCAAGGATCCCAAAGTTCTATTAGTCACTTCGGTTGGACCATCCGTTGGAGGATGACTTGAAGTGCTAAAAGTTCAATTTCGTGCCCATCTTCCTCCATAATGTAAGCCAAAAAATGACTTAGAAATTTTGGATCACGATCACTCACCATGGATTTAGGTACACCATGTAAACGAACAATCTCATTGAAAAACAAGTTAGCAACAGGAGTAGCATTCATAAGTTGCATAGGCTGGGTTTGTTTGGGAGCATTGAACCGGGAACAAGATCAATTTTGTGTTGTGTGTCACGTTTTGGGGGTAAGCCATGGGGAATGTCTTCGGGGAAAACATAGGAAAAGGTTTTGAGAAGAGGGGTGAGGAGTGGGTGTGGCTCTTCTTGTGACGGTTTGGAAGGGGCATCAAGTTGGCTTAAGATGAATTGTTTGTGAGCTTTATACTCATGCAATTCTGATTTTATGAGAGTGGTAAGGGAAGTAGGGGGTGTGGATATGGGGTGACCGTTTTTGAGGTTTAGGGGGGTAAGAAGTATTTTCCGTCCATCCTTAGTGAAGGAATATGTGTTTTTATACCCATCATGCATCTTATGATATTTGGAGTAACACTCGAAATACACAAGGGATAAACCAAGGGATAGATAAGGCTAAAGAGCCAAAGGCTTTTAGATAAAGTCACACCACTAAGAAACGTTTTGGATTCCTAAGATCACAAGCCAACTAGTAGCCTAAACTAGCTAACTAAGCAAAGGAAACGAAATTCCAAATCCAAGAATTTCAGGTTTTAGTTTCTAATCCAAGAAACGAATGTAGGACAAGTTTTTTTTGTTTGAATAATCTCCTTTTTTCATTCACATTTGCTTGCTATTTATAGTGAACAAGCATCCTTAAGTACAAGCTAACTTAAGTGACTTTTCAGCTCACTTGTTACACGCCTATCAAATAACCAAGGTCTACCAAGTAAAATATGACATGCACTCATAGGTATAACATCACACCACAATTTTTCTTCATAAGTTTTACCAATGCTAAATGATAACAAGACTTGTTGTGTTACTTGAATCCCTTTACCATGATTTAGCCATTGAATCACATAAGGTTTAGGGTGAGGAACGGTTTTAAGTTTCAGTTTGTCTATCATTACTTGTGAAGCTACATTGGTACAACTACCTCCATCAATAATCAATGTACATACCTTTCCACCAATGGTGCAACGAGTGTGAAAGATTGACTCACGTTGCAAACTTCCTTCTTTGCCAACCATATTGCTTAGTGTGCGTCGAACCACCAAGCATTCTCCTTCATGATAAGGTCTATCATTGTGATTGAAATTAGATTCACTCACTTCTTCATCACTATGATTGGGTAAACCCTCTTTTTGATGGCGCAACTTAATAGAAAGGTCTCTTAACTGACCTTGCAATATTGCATTCGTTGCTCCATATCTTCTTTCTCTTGTGCAACCTTATTGACATATTCTTGCCAATTAGGGGGTGGATGTCGGCCATGGTTTGTGTTTGGGTATGTGTTTGGGGTATTGTGTTTGGGTATTTGTTTGCTAGACCCCCTCCTTCTAGCGCCAAATGTTGTATATTTGGAGTAACACTCGAAATACACAAGGGATAAACCAAGGGATAGATAAGGCTAAAGAACCAAAGGCTTCTTAGATAAAGTCACACCACTAAGAAACGTTTTGGATTCCTAAGATCACAAGCCAACTAGTAGCCTAAACTAGCTAACTAAGCAAAGGAAACGAAATTCCAAATCCAAGAATTTTCAGATTTTTTGTTTCTAATCCAAGAAACTGATGTGGATCAAGAGGGAAATTCTTTTGAAGAGCCAATCATATTGGTTTTAAGGCCAATAGGGTTTGAGCTTGGAGTAAAGAATCAAGAATGGTTAACATGCGCAGCCATTGAAGAAGAAGTCAAGGTCCAGTTTGGTTCCGACGACGGCAGCGGCGGCGACGCGCCGATCTGGGTGCCACGCGCCGGCTCCCTAGCTCCGGCCTGAGTCCAGCTACACGGCGGTGGGGCGCGTGTCGATGATGGCGGCGCGTGAGGTGGTGGTTCGGCGGCAGTACGAAAAGAAAGATTTTCCTAACTTAGTTTTTTCTAGAGTTTTTGCTTGCAA
>NW_018742279.1:0-22664 GCF_001683475.1 Chenopodium quinoa | reverse complement strand
CCCCCCTGGCCGCTTGGGCATATGAGAGTCAAAACTCAAGCAAGCCAGTCTGGGGGCTCCTCTGGCAGCCGCATGAATATAGGCGGCGCCTATGCCCAGTATCTGACAGATAACCCTTCCTTTTGCAGATGACTCTACCAGCCGGCCCGACTACAACCAATACGCCAAGAGAATGGTCAAGACTCTGACCCGTTCTGAAAAGGAGGCGGTGCCGGCTGTACACCAGGTTAACCTGGATCGCATCAACTCTCTTCTTGCTGAGGTAAATAACCCGAATGCCCTATGCTTGTCTCAAGCTCTGCTTTTGCCGGATGAGTAGTAATTATCATCATTAGTTCCAACTCCTTTTCCGGTTGGTACCATAGGTGATGCTGAGAGTGGACGGGCTCCGAGTCCCCTTGCGTAAAAAGCAAGAGGAGGTAAGAGACGCTCAGAAGCGTGCCCTTGACCTAATTGACGTTAGTCAATTTCACACTATTAAATATGATTTGGCAACTAAAGAGAGAGAGTTGCAACAGGAGGAATTACTGAAAGAGGCTGTGCTGGCTGGGGATGAGGCCAAGAAGAAAGTTGATGAACTTGAGCTTAAGGTCAAGGACCTCCAGGCTGATCTCAGAGCTCTGGAAGGAGCTGACAAGGAAAATGCCAACCTCCGCCAGAAGAACAGCGAGCTGACTGTCCAACTCACTAATATTCAGGCGGCCCACAAAAAGGAGCTGAACGAGGAACTCAGCCGCCTGATTACAGAGAATGAAGCCGACTGCGAGGAGCGCATGAAGCTGGCTTGGGGCCTCATCCATCCGGACTCTGACTTTGACTATTTCAACCTCCGTTACTTGTATGCTTCTGAAGTTTATGAAGCTCGAGTACTCGGCACTCCTGCCCCTCCTCCTTTCGACGAGTGGGCTGAGAAGGGTTAGGGTCAGAGCCGGATGGGGTGCCAATGGGAAACCAGCCGAAGCAGCTGCAAGAGCAGACGGCTGAGACTCAGGTTGGGCAAGCTCAAGGGTTGGAGCAGCCTCAGCAACAAGAGCAACAGCAAGATTGATATTTTTTTTTTTTTCGGCCTGCGTGCCGTGTATTTTCGATGTATCTTTCCCGGACAGGGGTCCGGCTAACATTTCAATTAGATTAATATTAATCTATTAACCGACAGTCGGTTTTGCTATCTCTATTATTAGCATTTTTTTTTATTTATGCATTTTTACAAGTATTTCAGCCGTTCTATATATGCCGGATGAAGAAGAGATACCACAATATGCCCCTGAAATGGCTACCTGTTTACCCCAACAGTAGACTGGCAGTCGTTTCATGGAAGCCGGATGGGGGACAGGACTGACCTAACCTTGCCCCGTCTGGTACAATTATATATAGGATGGGATGTAAAACCGTTTAGGTGGTTACGGTGGCCCATTAGGAATTTCATTTTTCCGGATGGACCTCTTTTGGGTCCTTGCCGGATGAATGCTAGATGCAAAGGATCATTTCTAACGGCTGCAAAATTGTTTTAGACAAATGCCGTTGAGTTATTGGATCGCTAGAACAATGTTCCACCCAGAAGGGAGCTGTTCTCTCCAGTGATTCACCCGGATGGACCTCTTTTGGGTCCTTGCCGGATGAATCCTAGATGCAAAGGATCATTTCTTACGGCTGCAAAATCGTTTTAGACAAACGCCGTTTGAGTTATTGGATCGCTAGAACAATGTTCCACCCAGAAGGGAGCTGTTCTCTTCAGTGATTCACCCGGATGGGTGTCACCGGATGACTGCTCTTTTTGGAGCAGTGGTTTTAACAAGTGTTCTTCCGTCTGTGTTCTTGCACTAGACAGGTGCAAATACAATTGTATGAATGGAAATTATATGCTTTCACATTTCAATCCTTAGAAGTAGTACTTTTTCAAGTTATCTACATTCCAGGTACGAGGCAGCCGCATTCCTTCTGGGTTTCCAGGCGGTATGTGCCGTTTCTAACTTCTTCAAAAATCCGGTAGGGTCCCTCCCAGTTTGGGGTTAGTTTCCCTTGTTCGTATGCCCTACCGGTTGCTTCAAGCTTCCGTAATACAAAATCTCCAACTTTGAGGGGGCGTTTAAGCACCCTTTTGTTGTAGGCCCTCGTCATTCGAAGGCGGTAGATTTCATGACGCAAGGCGGCGTTGCCCCTTCTTTCTGGAAGAGTATCCAGAGACAGGCGCATGGCTTCCCAATTTGCCTCTTCATCATACAACATGATTCGAAGTGTTGGCTCATATAATTCAATGGGAAGCACCGCCTCTGTGCCATATGCCATAAGGAATGGAGTTTCACCAGTTGACCCCTTCTCAGTAGTTCTGATGGACCAAAGAACGTGAGTTAACTCTTCTGCCCAAAGCCCGCCTGCCTTCTCGATCTTTTTCTTTATGCCGCCTGAGATGAGCTTGTTGAAAGCTTCAAACTTGACCGTTTGCTTGCGGACGGCCAACGGATGCAAAGTAGTGGGAAATCCCTTGATCTTGCAACCAAGTCTTTAGGACAGGCGTTTCCAACTGGGGGCCATTGTCAAAGACCATTGACATTGGTACACCGAACCGGGTGATGACATTTCTCCAAATGAAGGAGATGACATCCTTAGTTTTGATGCCCTTTACCGCCTCGGCCTCAACCCACTTGGTGAAGTAATCAACAGCCACTAAAATGTATCTTCTGCCGCCTGGGGCAGGAGTGTATGGCCCCAAAATATCCATGCCCCATTTTGCAAAGGGAATTGGGCTGTGAATAGCTGTCAAATCAGTTGCCGGCTACTTATCAGCCGGCCGAACCTCTGCACTTGTCGCATCTTTTCACCAGATCTAATGCATCCGCCTCTAGTGTAGGCCAAAAGTATCCTTGCCGCCGGGTTCTTTTGGCGAGGGTCCTCCCGCCAATGTGAGATCCACAGAAGCCGGCGTGGAGATCTTCCAGTATTTCCTTGCCCCGTTCTGGGGTAACACACTTGAATAGCGGCTGCAAGTAACCCTTCCGGAACAGTTCACCTTTGTGCATTGCGAAGCTTAATGCTCGTCTTTTAAGAGCAGCTGCTTCGGATGAGGTTTCCGTAGAGTGCCGTCTACCAAGTAATTCCGGATGGGGTCCATCCAAGTGGAGCTTCGATCTAGAACTCCAATGGGTCATGTTCAATGCTTTTCTTTTCCATGACTTCCCAGAAGACTGATCTAGGCGTATCACATGTGGCGGAGGATGCAAGTTTGGATAGTGCATCCGCCTGATTATTCTCGGATCTGGGTACTTGACTTAGGTTGAATTCATCAAATGCCCCAGCCTCCTCTTTGACCGCCTGTAGATACATAATCATCACCGGATGGGTGGCCTCGTAGTCACCGTTGTACTGGCTAACGATGAGTTGGGAATCTGAGCAGGCATCAACTTTCCTTGCCCCGACTGCCTTACACATGCGTATACCGGCTAGCAGGGCTTCGTATTCAGCTTCATTATTCGAAGCTTGAAACTTGAATCGTAGAGCATACTCGTATTTGTCCCCCTCCGGAGAGTGAATAATTACACCCGCTCCGCAACCATTCAGCGTAGAGCTCCCGTCTACATAAACCCTCCAAACTTGATCAGTTTTATCCGGCTGTATTGGCCTTGTCATTTCAACGATGAAGTCGGCAAACGCCTGACCCTTCACTGCTCGCCTGGGTTCGAAAGTGATTTCTAAGCTTTGGATTTCCACAGCCCATTTAATCATTCTTCCGGATGACTCTAAAGTGGTCATAGGCCTTTTGAGCGGCTGATCAGTGTAAACGGTCACCGGATGTGCTAAAAAATACGGTTTCAGCCGCTTGACTGCTTTGAACAAAGCCAGACCGAATTTTTTGATCATGGGATAACGAAGTTCAGCATTCCGGAGGACATGGCTTATAAAGTATACCGGGAGCTGATTACCGTCTCTCTCAGCAAGGAGGACGGCGCTCAAGGAGTGATCCGAGACGGCCAAGTACATGTAGAGAGCCTCCTGGGGTAGGGGACTCACCAATCTTGGCAAAGAATGCAGGTGTTGCTTCAGCCGTTGAAATGCCGCCTCAGCCTCTTCACCCCATTCAAACCTTGACCTCTTTTTGATTGCTTGAAAGAAATACAGGCACTTGTCACCTGACCGGCTGAGGAATCTCCCCAATGCCGCCAGGCAACCGGTAAGCTTTTGAGCCTCCCTGACGGTACGTGGCGACTGCATGTCAATCACCGCCTGTACTTTGTCCGGATTGGCCTCTATGCCCCTCTGATCAATCAAAAATCCAAGAAACTTCCCGGACTCAACTCCAAAGACGCATTTTTTTGGATTTAACATGACTTTATGCCGTCTGAGGGTGGTGAGAGTTTCTCGGAGGTCGGCTAGATGATTCGCCTGCAGCTTTGATTTGACAATCATATCATCAATGTACACCTCCACGTTCCTTCCAATCTGATCATAAAAGACCGAGTTCATCATTCGCTGGAAAGTAGCAGGCGCATTCTTCAACCCAAACGGCATCACCATGTAGCAATATAGCCCTTGATCTGTGACGAAAGCCGTCTTCTCTTGGTCTTTCTTCCACAAGGGTATCTGATGGAAGCCGGAATAGGCGTCCATGAAACTCATCAGGGCATGGCCGGCTGTAGAGTCTACCAAATGATCTATCTTTGGAAGCGGGTAGCTATCCTTTGGACAAGCCCTGTTGAGGTCCGTGTAATCTACACACATCCGCCAGGTTCCATTCGGCTTTTTCACAAGAACGACATTGGCTACCCAATCCGGGTAGTAACATTGCCGGATGAATCCAGCATCCAAGAGTTTCTTGACCTCGGTTGCTGCCGCCTGGGACCTTTCCTCGCCATGGTTCCGTTTCTTTTGCCTGACCGGCTTCTTCTTAGGATCCACAGCGAGTCTATGTACAGCAAGATCCGAACTTACACCCGACATCTCTTCTACTTCAAAGGCAAACACATCTTTGAACTCCTTCAGCAAAAGGAGCAAATCTGATCCCAAACTTTCAAACGCAGCCGTTCCAACCTTGACGGTTCTGTCTGGCCGGCTGTCTTCAAGGACAACATCAATTATTTCTCCAGCCGGCTGAGGGCGAAGGACGTTTGTCCTCTCCCCGGACAGTGATTGCTATTGTTTCTCCTTCACAGGCGCCAGTTGGTCCGCCTTCCTCTTTTTACCGGCTGGCTTTGTAGCCGGTAAGCTTTGATCACAGACGTCAAGTTCAACAATTTCTTTCTCTTGACCGCCTGTGTCAAGCGTTGGTTTGATGTCCGAGAGGTAACACTCTCTCGCCATCTTTTGGTCCCCACTCAAGGAACCGACTGTGCCATCATCCCTTTCAAACTTTATCAACATTAGAGATGGGATGATGACTGCCTTTGAGAGGTTAAGGGTTGGACGACCAATTATCAGATTGTAGGCAGTCAGCTCTTCTACAACAAGAAACTTGACAACCATATGCCGGCCCTTACCCTTCTCTCCGAACCGGATGGGTAGATCAATCATGCCCACCGGATGTACTACTCCTCCCCCAAAACCTACAAGAGGGTATGAGGCCGAAAGCATGCTACTGGGCTTATACTTGAGTTTCTCCAAGCACCGGTAGCTGATGAGGTCGGATGAGCTCCCGGTATCAATCAAGATCCGGCCAACTCTTTGATTGGCGATTTTGCACTCGATGACTATGGGGTCATCATGAAGCCGCCTGACCTCGCCCCTATCTCTCTCGGAGATGTTAACTTCCGGAAATGAATATTCAGACGACTGGCCCTCATCCACTGAGTTGACCAGTTTCCGAATGTTGTCTTTTGTGCCCCAGATGGTAGGCCCACCTCCCGCAAATCCACCGGCTATGGTCAGGATGGTTTCCTCATCCGTATCCGATTGAGTAGCCGTCTTCTTTGGGGGTGGTCCTCTTGCTTGTTTAGGAGTACCCCTTGACTTGGAAAGATAAGATTTGAGAGCCCCCTCATCAGCGAGCCGGTCGAAGAGCCGCCTGAGGCTAAAGCAACCCTCAGTGTCGTGGCCAATTTCCTCGTGAAAAAGACAATATTTGCTCTTATCCCGGGCGCTTAGAGGACTCTTCATAGGAGACGATTTTTTCAAGATTCAACCGGTCCTTTACTTCGTTGAGAATGGAGGCACAGTCCTTGTTGAACTCGTACTTTGGCACATACGGATCCGACCTCTTCCTTTTCTGGAAAGGTTGTCCGGATGAGTCTGCCGCCCATACCCCCTTTCTCTTGTCTTCCTTTTTGGCCGACTGGGTAGGCCGACTTTCTTTTTTATCGGATCTTTTGTAATCCGTTGGAAGTTTAACAGCACACAATTCCACTGCCTGAATGTAGGCCTCCGCCTTCATGAGCGCCTCGTGAAGAGTGGAGACCCTCTTCCTAACCAAGTCAAACTTAAAAGTTGATCCATCTTTTAAGCCTTTGAAGAAATCAGTATAGGCAACGTCATCAGACAATCCATGGATTTGGATCCTCATCAGGTTAAACCGCCTGACATATGACCGGAGCCCCTCTTTGTCTCCCTGTTGTATTGCCCCTAGATCAAGGCTTGTTTTCTTGGCAGGGATGTTCATAGAAAAGTTGGACGTAAACCAGTAGGCCAAGGTCCTGAAATTATTGATGCATCCGGCTGGGAGGTTACCAAACCAACGTTGAGCAATCCCTTTCAACGTAGCCGGGAAGCACCGGCACCATGCGGCGTCATCCAAACCCTGCAAATACATCAGGTTGGTGTATGCCATAAGGTGATCTTCCAGGTTGGTGGTACCGTCGTAGGCGCCTACCAACACGTTTTTGATTTTAGACGGCTGGGTCATCTCGGTGATTTCTCTGGAGAACGCCGTTGGCTGTTCCCCAAGGTTGAGCAGCCGGAGCTGCCAGTCCATAGGCTGGACGGGCGGCTGATGCTGCCCCCCGAAAATACCTGCCTGTGCATAGGGGGATCCAAAGGGCGTATACGGTGTTCCATGCACTGCCGGTTGGATCATATGGGGGCCGGATCGAGCGGAAACCTCGCTCGTCCGGCTGTCATTGTTTGTTCTCGAGTGCCTTCCTGAGGTGGCATTGAAGCTGTCTCGAAAGGTCGATGTTGATGCCGACTCGGATCGCTGAGTCTTTTTATCTTGGATGAGCGTCTGGGCGTCAGAATAGACTTTCTTGGTTCCATCCGGCTGAATGTGCCGGACGGGCTTTCTGACTCCATCTATAGGAGTGTGCATCTTTGAGAAATCAAAGAGCCTAGCCGGCATGTTTGACTTCGGATGCGGGGTAGATGCTCTACCCTTTACTGTTTTGGCTGTCTTTTTACCGTGACGCCTTTCTTCCGCCTGACCCTTACGGGGGCCGGCTGTATAGTCCAGAAGGCCTTTGATCTCTCCTTTGAAGCTCATCATCATATTCATGAGCTCATCTCTGGAGACTGGGGAGTCTCCAGCGGTAGAGGTTAACCCAAGCGGCCCCCTAGTTGGCTTGCTAGGAGCCGCCTGGTTCCCTTCCCGTTCTCTCTTATCTTTGGAACGGGTGTTCTTGGTCCTTAAAGAGCCATCCGCAGCAGTGTAGGCTTCCAAGTCATAGTTATCGGCTGTATCTTGGTCCGAATGGACCTCAACCTCCCCAGTAGGCAGATTGCCTTTACCAGGTAGTATAGGCTCAGATGTCATCTAGAAAGTACTCTCCCCACAGACGGCGCCAGATGTTTGGGGGTATTTTATGTCCTTCGGGAGAGTTACAATTTCCTAGCAGACTTCCTTCTTACGCCTGTACCTGCACAAGTAACGGAGACTCCGGATGGGGGTGGGAGTTCCGCCTCCGAAGATTAAGTTAGTATCTTTTCGAAGTGGAATAAGAACAATTAAAGCTTCTCGGTTCGAGAGCGTTTCAGTAGGTTTGGGCTTTGTTTGTTTTTTGTGTGGTTGCAATTAATGTGTGTTTTTTTCCATAAATGAGGTCTACCCTTACTATTTATAGTAAGGGAGAACTGTACCTCAATTAGGGTATAAGGGACACGTGTTGCAAAGGGATTGGGCCTTTGCAGACCGTTGAAAGATTGACACGTGTCAAGCCTTTATTAGGCCACGTGTCTTAGGGTATTTTCACCCTAAACACTCCTGGTGTAATATTTTCGTGAGTTGAGTTAACAAGTGACTTAGCTAGTTTCTACGTACAACAAAGAAACCTTAAACTTGTCTAATTGATTTGCATGCACGACATGATGCATATTAAGCTTAGTCAATTAAGCTCATTAGACTTCAATTAACTACTTGCTAACCAGAGTAACCACGAAAATAACATGCAAGCAAAGATATGAAGCAAACTCTTAGCCCGTGGGTGTTAGAACATTTTTAGTAAAGAAAGAATGGTGCACAACAACACAAAAACTAAGCATCATATTTCTTTCTTGTATGTAGCTTAGTCGCATTAAATTCAGTTTCTAGGTAATATTTCAAGGAGAAGCCAGAATGAAAACAATAACCCAATCTTGCCAACACAAAATTTTCTTCAATAGTTGTATTTTTATGAAGCTCAGTAGTATCAGCGAGTAGAAGCATGTCCTCAAAATTTGATTAGAACTCAGAGTTGAATTAGGTCGATTGCCTTTTTCTTATTCTTAGAAAAATTAAGAATGACAAACCAACGATAAAACTTACACAACCAATAGAATAACAGGGGTAAATATATCATTGCCTCATTGGAGTCGAGTGATTACAAACCTAGGACTTTACCAAATTGATTCATCCATCCATTAAAACAAAAATTACTCAATTCTAGAAATATTTAGGTTCACAAGCTCTAAAATTGGTGAAACACGGGAGTGTACGAAATGATAGATTTAGGACACACGTACCCTATTACATACCCAAAGTTATTAGCACCACGGCGAGATTCCCGGTCATTTTTGCCCCCTATACTTCACCGCCTCTAGTTTTCTTAACCAATTATTTTCACTAATCTCACCTACTAAACGTGATTACTTGAGTGGTTTTCTTTCAATTCTTTGTGGTTTTATTAATATGGGGATGTCAAATTATCATATTATTAATAAACAAAGAGTTGGGGATTACTATAATCCTTAAAAGGTACCATAATTTTAACTATTGGGGTAACAAGAATCATGGACATTGGACCTATACATTCTCTAATTGCAAGATTTATGCTATGCATGCTCTAGATCTTTACCAAGTGCGTGGAATGTAGTTCTTTATTTTAAGAGTAATATGGGATGCCGATTTTCTAGGAGTGTCTTGTATTATAGTTGATCAATTGGTAATTGAATTTAATATCCTAATGCTAAAAATTGTATCACATTACAGGTTTATTGTTAAATTTAGAGTTAAAATGGGTGAGTCAGACTCACGATGAGTCCAATAAATCATACTTAATAATCTAATATACGACATTATATTATTAGATTTTTAATGTCAGTTAGATTTTTCATGTTAGATATTAGATTAATGTCAAATATTAGATTATTATACAGAGTATTAGATTATTAATGTCAGATATATTGAACTCACGGTGGGTCCGGTCTCATACAAAATGTTATCTTAGACGTAGACAAGTTAATAAGGAGGAAAGTTCGATCACAAGTCTAAAATAGGTCTTATATTAAAATCTATTATTGGTGATAGTAGAATTGTATGTAATGTAATTCCTCTATTTTATAAGGTAGTTTATTCACTCATCTGGTGGTAATAGAATGTGATAACCGGTGGTAAACTTGATAATGAGTAATAAATGGAACATTTTATTATTGTGGAAGATTTAATTCAAAGCTCAATGTCAAACCTAGATAGTATAAAAGTTGGATTGATGGGATATTAATCATATACTCAGTATATATTTCTATAGAAAAGCAAATAAAGCAACAATTTGATAGCAAATGTAGGACACTTTATAAATTCTTCTATGTAGGTGCATCTATACTTGTATTAATTTGCTTCTTCTCTCAATCTTTAATGTGATTTTATTTAATGTTACCCTACACAAAATCACTATAGATAATGAGAGTATGTCGGTTAATTTTGTGGATTATTTGAATATTTTTTAAAGATACAACTAATTTAAGAGAATAATTAATCAATTAAGGGTCTGTTCTCATTTAATTTACTGAACTGAGCTGAACTAAATTGAACTGAAATTGTTTATAAAAGAAGGAAATTAAGAATTGAACTGAACTGAGCTGAGCTGCTAAACTGAACTGAACTAAAATTAAGCGGAAGAGAATAAGCCCTAAAACTTCAAAATATTCGTTCGTAGTTGTATACTTGTATTTATTTTCTAGTAAATACTCCTACAAGTATATTGGAGTATAGGATATCGTGTAGACGGTACGGTAGAAATGTAGAATCAGGTGGAAATACACATACAAGCTGTCACTCCACTTAAAAAAGGTGGAGCAACTGAAAAATAGTTGGGAGAGGAGAGATTGGAATGTCTGTTAAATGCTGGATTTCGTTAGTAAGACCACCGACATTTTAAAGGAAGCATATGATCTGAAAATGTAGTCAGCGACATTGTAGCTATGAATGTCCAGTATTCTGCAGGTCCATAATACAGAAATATACTTTACCAAAGGATGCCATTAATTTGGACCCTTCCTATATAATACCTCCTCTATCATGTATTCATGTTAGATAGTGGTATTTTAAAAAAATAATATCAACTCATGCATTTACTCTTAAGAGTGTTGGTGCCTTGGCCATATATGTTCCATTTATCTCTAAATATTTTGACGCCTATTTGAATGCTGATTGCTTTAATTTATAAAGAAAAATCAAAATACAATTAAATTAAAGACGGAGCGAGTAATATGTATCAGAAAAATATGAACATAATGATTAGAGTTGTCTTTATCAATTAAAACCATGATAAATTGTCTCAAGCCCTTTTGGTAAGGGTTGTTGTTAGAATAGCTTGCTGTAAATATCCTGTAGATATTTTAGTTAGTTACAATTCTATTATTGTGTTAGAATAGCTTGCTGTAAATATCCTCTAGATATTTTAGTTAGTTACAATTCTGTTATTGGCATAACAGAATGAATTTTAGTCACACTTTTTGTATGTGTGATATATATGCTATTTATAGTTTCATGAGCTGTAATATTGTTGTAAGATCATTTTTCCTCATTAATGAATTCAACCTAACTTTCTCTCTCTAAAGTTTCCTCTCAAATTCTCTCTCTCTTCTAGCTTAATCCCAGATTTTCTGGGTTTCATCTGCAAATACTTGCAGTTTGTTCATGGTATCAGAGCTACGGTGCTCAATTTCTTCTTGATTCTTCTTGATTCCTCTGTTTTTCTTGAATAATTCTTTCTCATTTCTTCTTGATTTTCTTCGATTTTGATTTTTCTTCTTGAATTCGTTCAAATTCACGTATTTCTCCTCTTAATTCTCTGTTTTTTGGCGAAGAAATTGAGTGTTGATTGTTGCGATGGGAAGTGCTTCTGGTGATGCTGTTCTGAGTACTCAGATGTCGTCTGGAATCAACTTCAATGATCCTTATTACCTAAGCAATGGCGATCATCCAGGCATGCAATTAGGTAATCATATTCTTACTGGTTCTAACTTCTTGAATTGGAGTCGAACTGTGAAAATGGCGTTAATCGCTAGGTATAAGTTGCAATTTGTTGATGGATCACTTCCAATTCCTGCTGAAAGTTCTGTTGATAGGCAGAAATGGATTAGGAATGATTATATGGTTATGTCCTGGTTGTTGAATTCAATGGATAAAAATCTTGTTGAGAGTTTTATGTTTGTTAATTCGTCTTGTCAATTATGGAATGAACTTGTTGAGCGTTTTGGTCATACTACTGCTCCTCGATTGTTTGAGTTACATCGATCTCTTACTTCTACTCAGCAAGATAATTCTTCAATTGCTGAATATTTTGGTAGATTGAAGGCAATTTGGGATCAATTACAGATTCTTGAGGGTTTTCCTGATTGTACTTGTGGTGCAATGAAGAATTGTACATGTGGAATGCTTAAGAAGATTCTTGAAACTGATCAACGTAATAAGTTGATGCAGTTATTATCTGGTTTGAACAGATCTTATGATCCAGTGATCACTAATATGTTGAGTGCTGATCCTTTACCTCATGTGCATAAAGCTTATCACACCTTGCAGCAAGTGGAACAGCAGAATAAGCTGAATGATGTCAAGGTTAATATTCCTGAATTAAGTGCTTTGCATGTTGCTAAGACTTTTCCCAAGCATGTGTTTCAGAATTTCAAGAAGGATTTCAAGAAACAAAGGAGTGATGTAGTTTGTAATTACTGTAAGAAGAAAGGACATTCAATTGATCAGTGTTTTCAGTTGAATGGATTTCCTGACTGGTGGAATAAGGACAAAGTCAGTTCAACAAATTCGAATGAGTCTGGTTCAAGGTTTGCTGCAAATATCTCTTCTGTAGGGGATGAAATACTGGGAAAGGCACCTGAGTATGGTGATTCAAGTGGTTCTGTTGCTTCTGGTAGTGTAGATCCTGTTATGGCTTCAGCTTTGTATCATGAAGTTCTGAAGATGATGAGGTCAGGAGATTCTTCAGTCCAGGATAATCCTCTTTCTGCTGCAGTCAATTTTGCTGGTATAACTTCTGTCTCTAATGTTGATTGTTTGAATCATGTGTTTGATCATACTACCTAGATTATTGATACTGGAGCCACAGACCACATGACATCTAATTTGGCTTTATTTGCTTCTTTAAAACAACTTAAAAATCCAGTTAAAGTGTCTTTACCAGATGGAACTGTTAATTTGGTCAAGCATGTAGGAAATGTTAGTTTAAATCAGATTGTCACACTGGAAAATGTCTTTTACATCCCACAGTTTAAGCACAATCTTTTATCAGTTGGAAGATTGCTTGATAAAAACAAGTTACTTGCAGTTTTTGAGTCAGATTCCTGTTATTTTCAGGACCTTGCAACTAAACAAGTGGTAGCTGGTGGTACAAGGTACTCAGGCTTATACAGTTTTTCTTTTTTCATTTCCTTACACTGGCAGTTCAGATTTGTGTTCTGTTTCAGTGAATAATATAATAACTTCTTCTGTAAAACCTAGTCCTGAGATTATTCATGCTAGGTTAGGACATGCTTCTTTTAATACTTTGAAACATATAATAGTTCCATCTATTGGTAATAATACTTGTGATTTTAGCTGTGAAGCTTGTGTGTTGGGGGAACATCATAAGTTTCCTTATTCTCAGTCTTCTTCTCATGCTAGTGATGCTTTTGATTTGGTTCACTTTGATTTATGGGGGCAGTATTCTAGGCCTTCTATGTCTGGTGCTACTTATTTCTTGACTATCCTAGATGACCATACTAGGACTACTTGGACATACCTTTTACAGTCAAAGACACAAGTTTATCCAACTATTGCTGCTTTTCTTGAATATGTTCATACTCAGTTTCAAAGAACAGTGAAGGTAGTTAGGAGTGATAATGGGACTGAGATAATACAAGACCAATGCAGAACTTTGTTTGGTATGAAAGGTATAGTGCATCAGAAGAGCATTCCTGGTAATCCACAGCAAAATGGTAGGGTTGAAAGGAAGCACAAACATTTGCTAGAAACTGCAACATTGAGATTTCATGCTGGATTGCCTTATAAGTTCTGGGGGGATTGTTTGTTGGCTGCTACTTACCTTATTAATCTTCTTCCAATTTCTATTTTGAATTGGAAAACTCCATATGAAATGTTATTACAGAAACAGCCAGATTATGAGTTCTTAAGGGTAATAGGATGTTTGTGTTATCCATCTCAGAAACTATCTGATAAATTTGCTGCAAGGTCTAAGAGATGTGTTTTTCTTGGATATCCCTATGGTCAGAAAGGTTATAAGCTATATGATCTTGATACTCATAAGGTTGTGTTGAGTAGGGATGTCTACTTTGTGGAATCAGAATTTCCATTTAAAGGAAAATCTGAGTTTCCTATTTTGCAAAATAATTCTTTACCTCTGGTAAATCCAGCACTGGATTTATCTTCAGATCACATTCCTCTTTCTTCTTCTTCTATTCCCACTTCTTCTCACATCCATTCTTCTCCTTCTTCTTCTTTTTCTGATTATTTTCAGAATCCTACTCCTATTTCTTTTTCTTCCTCTCCTATACATCCTAATTCTGGTTCTGTTCCTGAGAATTCAGATGATGTACAACCTCAGCAACTTGTGAGATTTTCTACTAGACCTTCCACTGTTCCCACAAAATTCAAATATTTTATTCTTACTCTTCCTAAACACAAAACCATTGATCAAAATTCTTCAGATTCTTCTCTTTTTTTTCAATATCTATTCTGAACCTTCCCTTGCTCATTTATCTTCTAGTTCTTTACACAGCCTTGCTAATGTTCTTACTGCTTTTTGAGCCTTCCTGTTATAATCAAGCTAAGGAACACCCTAAGTGGGTGGAAGCCATGGAGAAAGAATTAAAGGCCTTGGAAGACAATGAAACTTGGGTTCTCACCACTTAACCTCCTGGTAAAAAAGCTATAGGCTGCAAGTGGGTTTATAAAACTAAATTTAAGCCCAATGGTGAGGTTGAAAGGTGCAAAGGAAGAGTTGTTGCAAGGGGTGACAGACAGATTTCAGGAAAGGATTATAAGCAAACTTTCAGTCCTGTTGCAAAGTTAACTACTGTTAGGGTTGTTATGGAAATTGCAGCTGTAAAACAGTGGGATATTCAACAGCTTGACATAAACAATGCTTTTTTGCATGGTTTTCTTGATGAAGAAGTCTACATGAATCCTCCTCCTGGTTATAAAAAGGCTCAACCTGGGCAGGTTTGCAAGCTCAATAGATCTATATATTGTTTGAAGCAGGCTTCTAGATGTTGGAACAAAGAGTTAACCAAATTTCTTGTTAACTGGGGTTTTGTCCAGTCCAAACAAGACTCTCTATGTTTGTTCTGAAAGAGAATGGTTCTTTTTTAATTGTTGTTGCCTATGTTGATGATTTGTTGCTCACTAGAAATGACAATTCCTTGATTAATGATCTGAAAGTTGCTTTACACACTGCTTTCACTATCAAGGACTTGGGTTCTTTGAAGTATTTCTTGGGAATTGAGGTTTCTAGATCTGGTTCTGGTATTTTTCTCAATCAGAGGAAGTACATTTTGGATTTGTTAAGGGATCAGAACATGGAAAACTGTAATGCTGCTCCTTTTCCTATGTCAAAGGGTCTGAGGTTGAACATGGATAATGGTGATCTGTTGGGTGATCCTGAAGTTTACAGAAGACTGATTGGGAAGCTTTTGTATCTTAATATGAGCAGGCCTGGTATTTCATATGTGGTTCAGCAAATAAGTCAGTTTTTGGGTGCTCCTAGGAAACCTCATTTTGATGCAGCCTTACATGTTCTGAGGTATCTCAAAGGAAGTCTGAATTTTGGCTTATTTTATCCAACCAATTCAGATTTTGTTCTGACAGGTTATAGTGATGCTGACTGGGGTACTTGTTCAGATTCAGGAAGATCACTCACTGGTTATTGTGTATTTCTTGGAAATTCTTTAATTTCCTGGAAAACTAAGAAACAGAAAGTTGTTTCTAAGAGCTCAACAGAAGCAGAATATAGAAGCATGAGTCATACTGCTGATGAATTGATTTGGTTGGAAAGATTGCTTGCTGAATTGGATATCACTATTCCTACTCCTCTCACTTTGTATTGTGACAATGTTTCAGCTATTCATATTGCTGAGAATCCATGTTTTCATGAGAAAACTAAACACATGAGAGGTAAAAGTCAGAAGATTGATGTGCATTATATTAGGGAGCAGGTACAATCTGGTTTTATTCAGCTAAAGCATGTTAGATCTGTTCTTCAGTTGGCAGATATTATGACAAAGCCTTTAGGCTCAGATCAGCACAGGTTCTTGAGTTCGAAGATTGGGTTGGTGAACAATGCTCCTATTCAAGAATGGCCTGGTATTTCACAACTGGCTCATTCTTGAGGGGGGGGGGGTGTTAGAATAGCTTGCTGTAAATATCCTGTAGATATTTTAGTTAGTTACAATTCTGTTATTGGCATAACAGAATGTATTTTAGTCACACATTTTGTATGTGTGATATATTTGCTATTTATAGTTTCATGAGCTGTAATATTGTTGTAAGATCATTTTTCCTCATTAATGAATTCAACCTAACTTTCACTTTCTAAAGTTTCCTCTCAAATTCTCTCTCTCTCTTCTAGCTTAATCCCAGATTTTCTAGGTTTCATCTGCAAATACTTGTAGTTTGTTCAGTTGTTCTAAAAAAAGAGAGGAGCTTGGGATTTTGATAAAAAGGACCAATTTAACAGGATGTAGTTGAATTTTCATGCTTGTTAAGCTAGTAGACAAAAAATTCCTCAAAGCAAATTAGCTTAGCTTGAGTGTCACATCTATATATTAAACTTTAATTAAAGGATTGTTCTATTACGAATGAAGTGTTAGTTATGATTTGTTTTCTTACATCATCAGATCATCTACTTAAGGTGGTCTAGTACATAATAGAGATTAGCTTAGGTTAAAAAAAGCTAGAACATAGTGATGATTTGAGCCGTCAGCATATAGTACTGATCATTATTGAAAAAAAAAAGTTTCGAAAAGGCCTTTAAGGGTCTGTTCTAATAGACTGAAATCAACTGAATTGAACTGAAATGAACTGAGCTGAACTGAATTGAAATGAATATTTCATAAGAGAAGCAAATTAAGAGCTGAACTGAATTAAACTGAAAATAAACGTATGAGAACAGGCCCTAAGATTCGAGGTTGTAATTCATCATTAATAATTTGCCAATGAAAAGGTGAGGGATTGATAGTTTAATTTATCAATGAAACATAAACTCGTAGTATTTCCTTTATATGTCTACAAGATAATTTAATTTAAATAATTATATAACTCGTAGTATTTCCTTTATATGTCTACAAGATAATTTAATTTAAATAATTATATAAGTTGTCCATGCATCACCATATGGGTAAATTCAACTTGAATACTGAATGATGGATACAATATATAGATGGTGAGATAATATATCATGTTTTTTATTTTTATTTTTATTTTTTTATAATTATTTTATATCATTATTCATAATAATTTGCATCGATAATAATGTTAAGTATGATCAATATGACATAACAATCTCTAACATAGTAACATATAATCATAATAATCATACTACAAATAAAGTATGACAAAATTAGTTAGTCAAATTAGGAAAACTTAAATTAATCTATGATAGGATAATAGTAACAAAAATAGCATAATATAGAATGGAAAAAAGCCAGTGAATGAATGATACGGTTGTCTCCTCATCACGTGGGCCCAATAGCATGTAAGTTGAAAACCCCATTTATCCGTCCCTCCTTCACCTCTTTCTCTCTCTCTCTCCTAAATTTCACGTTATAACCTCCAAACTCACCTTCACCTTCATTTCCCTTCCTATAAGTCAGACCACAGTTAACTCGTCTGCTCTAAATCAAAACCCTCAAAATTTTTATAAAATAAAATAAAATAAACTATGTTTTTGCAGGAATATCCAATTTAGTCTGCTAAACTTTATGTGGGTCAACCGGAAATGTGGTTTGCCGGCGGCAAGAAAAGACCGTTAATATCACCACCACCAATGGCGGCCGGAATTATGGTTCTCATCGTATTTACGCTTGTTTTTCAGTCTGTTCGAGGTATACGCTCATTTCCCGGCAACGACAACAACAACAACGACGACAATGTAAACGCTAACGATGTTAAGGAGGAGAGTAATGCTGATTTGTTTGCTAAATATGTGAAGCTTAACATGACTTCATTACAATTCAATACTAGTTCGAGTACATTAGATGAGTACAAGAGAAAAGTTCCAAGCTGCCCGGATCCTCTCCACAACAAGTAAATTAATTAGTTCTCATGATTTTTATATTTTCGATAAATTGTATACAACGGGTTTATTGTATACAACAGGTTCAGTCACCCTGAATCACGATCGATAGCTAAGGGTGAATATAATTGTTGTTGTATGCAATACACTTGTTGTATACAGACCTGCTGGTTTTTTTTTTAGGGTGGGAGTAATTTTAATTTTAGTATATTTTTTGGACATGGACGACGGTGAAATATCCAAAACACCCACGTTTTTCTTGGTACTCTATTTGAGAAAACCGAGGGTATTTTGGTCCGAAGATGAAAAACATGTAATTGTTGGATCTCAAAGATCATCAAGAAAAATAGACAAAATTATAAAACAAAAAAATCTTGGTGTTTTTTTGTATAGAAGCTAAATTTTTTGTTTTTTGTACTGATTTATTGCAGTTGCATGTGCATATTACTTCTCTCTCTAAAATTTCTCTATCTACATTGAATTTTGTTAGTGTCATTGATGAACAAGATTTGGTATTGATATTTTTGCAGACTAAAAATTGAAAAATGAGAGTGAACTTTATGTACTGTAGAATAGTAGAAGTATCAAATCTCACAATCTTAGGAAAAAGTTGCACTATTTTACGTGTAAACTTAGAAATAGATCAATCCTTTTTCTTTTGGATGATTTTATGCAAACAAACTGGTAGTACTATTTTTAATTGGAGGTTAGATTGTTTACCTGCTCCTTTTTTAACTTTTGCAAGAGTTGAAAAGCTGGGAAAAGATCTTACATCACATAATACACTTCAACTACTTGTACGTTGGATTAGATTTGGGTTAGTAAGGTAATAAAGGATGAAATTAAGGTCATGGTGAAGGATTTTATTGGGGAGAAGATTTGTCATTAGGACAACTCAGCTTTTTGGACCGTGTATAATATAATCAATTATAAGTATGTTTTTCTTATTGGAATAATAAATACTACTCATTACATATTAGTTGCAACTTTAAAATATTTTATCTCTCACAAATAATCCCCAAAGTTGCAACTAATATGTAACGGAGGAAGTATTAATTTGGGAGAAAAGAAAAATTTGCAATTGCAGCCATTTAAAGTTCGTATTTTGCAAATTGCAGCCATTTAAATTTTTTTTTGCAAAATTGCAGCCAAAAGTTCGTATAAATTGTAAATTGCAGCTCGATTCAATTTTTTTCACCGGTTTACATGTTGAAAAATCTTCGATAAAGGTTTTAGTTTAGGCCTTAGGGAGTCGAATTGAGTTCGGAACCAGCAAAAAAATAACGTAAGTGTCTCATATTTACAGTTTTCCACAAATCGATACATTTTTATTACGCAAAACGAGATACTTGCGTTATTTTTTTGCTAATTCTGAGCTCAATTCGGAACCCTATGGGTTAAAATGGCCCCTAAAACCTTAATCGAAGATTTTTCAACTTGTAAAACGATGAAAAAGTTGAATCGGGCTGCAATTTACAATTTATATGATTTTTTGGGCTGCAATTTGCAAAAAAAAATTTAAATGGCTGCAATTTGCAAATTTTCCGGGAGAAAATAAAGGTAAAATTATTGTTTAGTTACATCACTTACATTTTTTTTAAAAGGACGACTAGGTTATTGAGCCCTAATCGTTACAAAACTTTTACAAAAATCGGATGACATTTGATACTCGGCTGGCAATGTCTGGGGGATAAGGGGAGCGGATATGTTCATTGTGACACTTGATCATCACACCCCGAGGATGCAAAAGCGACCCTTGAACCACTGCAATAGAAGGTCTTTAAACTAGGATGATATAAGAGAATATGAAATTTATTTTATTTATGATGCTTGCATTTTGGTTTGAGCTATCAAAAACTAGGTGTTGAAATAAAGGAATTCTAGAGTATTACATTTTTAACAAACAGTAGGCTTTAAAATATGTTTATGAAGACTCATCTTTCATATTTTTCATCATTTGGAGACCCACTTTTCATTTTTCTCGTTAGGTGACTACCGGTGGGTATTAAAAGAATTCCGGTGAAGTAATTGTTGACAAAATCAACATTGGCGAAATCTTTACCTTTAAATTGTTGATGTTAAGCTTAATTACTGCAAATTGATCGGATTAGGATCGGAGCTCACAAATTGTTCTATCAATAATTTTTGTGAAATGTATTGTGTATAAAACACTCTTAATCATATTGAGTACTTAAACAACTAATATGCCTTAGGACTTTATGAATATATATAAGATATTCAAAATCTTTCGTCAATCTAGAAGTCTCAACTTAAGTCTAATATTGTTTTTTTTTTTTTTTTTTTTTTTTTTTTTTTTTTTTTTTTTTTTGTAATACTAACATATTGAACCTTAAATAAAATATATTTCCTCAGTTTTTTTTTTTTTTTAATTGCATCACTTTGCAAAATTGCAAACTCAGGAGCAATGTTTGGAGATGAGAGAGTTAAAGAGAATATAAAATTGAAGTCCTAGAAGGAGAAAAATAGAGTGTACGTTTATTAACATAAGGAAGTAATGTAATGAAATTTAAAACTTTCATTTAACGAAAGTGATGTAACTACAGTTTTAAGAAAGGGGAGGAAGTAATACGTCCTAAAAACTAAAAATCAATTGATGGCCTGATGTGGAACTGTGGAAGGGGATATATAACAAATGATGATGCTCACAAAGTCACGGAGAGCCGATAAATCAAGTTGGTGTTCTTATGACCAAAAAGTGGGGGGTCTTTATTTTTAACCAACGATTGCTAATTAATTTCATTGAATTCATATCTTTATCACTATCTTTTCTAATTGTATTAATGTTTTGGAAATCTATATACCAGAATGTACTACTACCGAGTTAAATAATGGCCACCTATATTCTGATCAGGGTAGCTAAAATGTCACATACGTAGTACATGCTATTATTCATGTTTTTATACTGCCATTAACTAAATGTTCCCTCATTATTCAATTTCTTTCAGTCAAGGTTCTCTTTCAAATATTAAGTAAGTAAATTCTTGAATAAAGGATTGAAACAAAATATAATCGTTAAGTAAATTAGTATGTGTCCTTTCTCATTTACATTGCTTACTGACTCTATCAATGATGAATAACTAAAATTATTCTTTATAATTTGTTAATTGCTTTGATGATTATACTAATACAATGTTTGATTGATCGAGTTGGACACTCAAATTTCTCGAAGATCATATAGGAACCTGCAGTAATAGCTATTCAAAAATGGAGTCGATTTAACAATGACATAATAACAAATTGACAATTTTACTTTGCATTTAGTATCATAATCATATGATAGAAGAATCTTCAATATATTTTTAAAAATAAGGCAAAATTTATAAATTCTTCACAATTTTTAATACATGTTACATTCTGATATAGGGTATCAAGGCATGCATAAGATATAAGTATATCATTCTATGGTGACGCACCAAAGATTCTACATATACATATAAATAGTCAAAATATATGGAAGTTAGAGAAGTTGAGGAAACTGGATGCAGAACACCAACAATGACAAGTCTAAATTATAATTCCAAAATTTTGTTTGTTGCTCTTCAATCTTGATTTTAATAAAAAATATACATTTGTCTCCATGCATAAAAAGGTGTTGAAAAGTTGACAAATCAATTTTGCCGCAAAGATTGAAAGTAGATACGAACTTAAATCACCTTTTTGGTTAATTCTTCTACCTTGTAGAATTAGTATATCTAAATCGGTGAATAATAACCTCTGGATTATTTTTTGGAGGTAGCACTTGGAAGGATTGGATTCTATTTAGGGAGGGGGTGAAGCCATGAAAGTGTGTTTTAAGTATATTACACTAATACAATAAGTGGATTTTTTTATTTTTTTTTTAATAAATTTATCTTATTTTGAAAACAATGAAGAAGGTCAGTATGTTACAACTCTAACGAGACTCGAATTAATCTATAAATATTATTAAAGTAATAACCGCTGATGTCATCACTTTTTTCAAATTGTACACGTGTCAGCTTTTTATTCATTTTTTTCCCGCCTAAACTTTTTTTTTCCCTTTTCATGTTTTTTGTAAAAAAAAAAGTCTAAATACTATTGCAAAGTAGTTTAATACAGTACATTAGACTTTTTATTTTTCAATACTTATTTTTTAAAAAAACCTTTTCAAAATCTTAAGGAAAACAAATATCAACTTTTTATACATGTGATTACTCCATCTAATTACAAAGTTCGCAAAATTTTATTGTAGACATGAATTTTCTTTTGTTTATATTATTTTAATTTTTGTAGTTTTGTTTATGTTAATAATATCGTATGTAATATTTACATATTTTTACTATATGTCATTGAAGTTTACACAATTATAAATACTTTTATTATATCCGTGCATCGCACGGGAGTTAATCTAGTACCTTTAAAATCATAATACGAGTTTCCACTAAACTCCATAATGTTATACTGGTTTTATAGAAGTAAATATATAGATGGCTCAAACATATTAAATACCTAAATGCTTTTTTCATGGTAACATAAAAGAATGATAATTATTTTTAGTAATAACCAGTATATAAATTGGTGTACTTTAAGTTTTTTTTATTTTTTTATCTTTCAATTATAAGAAATTACTTGATCTCTTTATAAGTAATTGTATTATTTTGACTTTTATACTTGTAAATACATAAGCTTGAGCATTGATATAGTTGTACAATACCATTTTGACTTATAATAATTGAGTATATCATTATATATATATGTGTGTGTATATATATATATATATATATATATATATATATATATATATATATATATATATATATATATATATAT
>NW_018742278.1:0-25841 GCF_001683475.1 Chenopodium quinoa | reverse complement strand
CTAGTACTACTCTCGCCCAAGCACGCTTAACTGCGGAGTTCTGATGGGATCCGTGCATTAGTGCTGGTATGATCGCACCCATTTACTTATCGCTCTCATTTGTATATAACCCCTTCCCAGCCCCCATTTCCTTCGAAACTTCGTAACTTTGCGCCCGGTCGTCCTAATTGAGCAATTGTTTTTTCCAAGCAGGATATTTTTTCGAGATGTACGCTTTGCACACCATGTCCCACCTCAAAATAACCAAAAACGAAAAAAAATTCAAAATTTGGCGGAAAAAGGGGTGCAACACGAGGACTTCCCAGGAGGTCACCCATCCTAGTACTACTCTCGCCCAAGCACGCTTAACTGCGGAGTTCTGATGGGATCCGGTGCATTAGTGCTGGTATGATCGCACCCATTTACTTATGCTCTCATTTGTATATAACCCCTTCCAGCCCCCATTTCCTTCGAAACTTCGTAACTTTGCGCCCGGTCGTCCTAATTGAGCAATTGTTTTTTCCAAGAGGATATTTTTTTCGAGATGTACGCTTTGCACACCATGTCCCACCTCAAAATAACCAAAAAAAAAAAAAAATTCAAAATTTGGCGGAAAAAGGGGTGCAACACGAGGACTTCCCAGGAAGTCACCCATCCTAGTACTACTCGCCCAAGCACGCTTAACTGCGGAGTTCTGATGGGATCCGGTGCATTAGTGCTGGTATGATCGCACCCATTTACTTATCGCTCTCATTTGTATATAACCCCTTCCCAGCCCCCATTTCCTTCGAAACTTCGTAACTTTGCCCGGTCGTCCTAATTGAGCAATTTTTTTTCCAAGCAGGATATTTTTTCGAGATGTACGCTTTGCACACCATGTCCCACCTCAAAATAACCAAAAACGAAAAAAATTCAAAATTTGGCGGAAAAAGGGGTGCAACACGAGGACTTCCCAGGAGGTCACCCATCCTAGTACTACTCTCGCCCAAGCACGCTTAACTGCGGAGTTCTGATGGGATCCGGTGCATTAGTGCTGGTATGATCGCACCCATTTACTTATCGCTCTCATTTGTATATAACCCCTTCCAGCCCCCATTTCCTTCGAAACTTCGTAACTTTGCGCCCGGTCGTCCTAATTGAGCAATTGTTTTTTCCAAGCAGGATATTTTTTCGAGATGTACGCTTTGCACACCATGTCCCACCTCAAAATAACCAAAAACGAAAAAAAAATTCAAAATTTTGCGGAAAAAAGGTGCAACACGAGGACTTCCCAGGAGGTCACCCATCCTAGTACTACTCTCGCCCAAGCACGCTTAACTGCGGAGTTCTGATGGGATCCGGTGCATTAGTGCTGGTATGATCGCACCCATTTACTTATCGCTCTCATTTGTATATAACCCCTTCCCAGCCCCATTTCCTTCGAAACTTCGTAACTTTGCGCCCGGTCGTCCTAATTGAGCAATTGTTTTTTCCAAGCAGGATATTTTTTCGAGATACGCTTTGCACACCATGTCCACCTCAAAATAACCAAAAACGAAAAAAAATTCAAAATTTGGAAAAAGGGGTGCAACACGAGGACTTCCCAGGAGGTCACCCATCCTAGTACTACTCTCGCCCAAGCACGCTTAACTGCGGAGTTCTGATGGGATCCGGTGCATTAGTGCTGGTATGATCGCACCCATTTACTTATCGCTCTCATTTGTATATAACCCTTCCCAGCCCCCATTTCCTTCGAAACTTCGTAACTTTGCGCCCGGTCGTCCTAATTGAGCAATTGTTTTTTCCAAGCAGGATATTTTTTTGAGATGTACGCTTTGCACACCATGTCCCACCTCAAAATAACCAAAAAAAAAAAAATTCAAAATTTGGCGGAAAAAGGGGTGCAACACGAGGACTTCCCAGGAGGTCACCCATCCTAGTACTACTCTCGCCCAAGCACGCTTAACTGCGGAGTTCTGATGGGATCCGGTGCATTAGTGCTGGTATGATCGCACCCATTTACTTATCGCTCTCATTTGTATATAACCCCTTCCCAGCCCCCATTTCCTTCGAAACTTCGTAACTTTGCGCCCGGTCGTCCTAATTGAGCAATTGTTTTTTCCAAGCAGGATATTTTTTCGAGATGTACGCTTTGCACACCATGTCCCACCTCAAAATAACCAAAAACGAAAAAAAATTCAAAATTTGGCGGAAAAAGGGTGCAACACGAGGACTTCCCAGGAGGTCACCCATCCTAGTACTACTCTCGCCCAAGCACGCTTAACTGCGGAGTTCTGATGGGATCCGTGCATTAGTGCTGGTATGATCGCACCCATTTACTTATCGCTCTCATTTGTATATAACCCCTTCCCAGCCCCCATTTCCTTCGAAACTTCGTAACTTTGCGCCCGGTCGTCCTAATTGAGCAATTTTTTTCCAAGCAGGATTTTTCGAGATGTACGCTTTGCACACCATGTCCCACCTCAAATAACCAAAAACAAAAAAAAATTCAAAATTTGGCGGAAAAAGGGGTGCAACACGAGGACTTCCCAGGAGGTCACCCATCCTAGTACTACTCTCGCCCAAGCACGCTTAACTGCGGAGTTCTGATGGGATCCGGTGCATTAGTGCTGGTATGATCGCACCCATTTACTTATCGCTCTCATTTGTATATAACCCTTCCCAGCCCCCATTTCCTTCGAAACTTCGTAACTTTGCGCCCGGTCGTCCTAATTGAGCAATTGTTTTTTCCAAGCAGGATATTTTTTCGAGATGTACGCTTTGCACACCATGTCCCACCTCAAAATAACCAAAAAAAAAAAAAAAATCAAAATTGGCGGAAAAAGGGTGCAACACGAGGACTTCCCAGGAAGTCACCCATCCTAGTACTACTCTCGCCCAAGCACGCTTAACTGCGGAGTTCTGATGGGATCCGGTGCATTAGTGCTGGTATGATCGCACCCATTTACTTATCGCTCTTTTGTATATAACCCCTTCCCAGCCCCCATTTCCTTCGAAACTTCGTAACTTTGCGCCCGGTCGTCCTAATTGAGCAATTGTTTTTTCCAAGCAGGATATTTTTTCGAGATGTACGCTTTGCACACCATGTCCCACCTCAAAATAACCAAAAACGAAAAAAAATTCAAAATTTGGCGGAAAAAGGGGTGCAACACGAGGACTTCCCAGGAGGTCACCCATCCTAGTACTACTCTCGCCCAAGCACGCTTAACTGCGGAGTTCTGATGGGATCCGTGCATTAGTGCTGGTATGATCGCACCCATTTACTTATCGCTCTCATTTGTATATAACCCCTTCCCAGCCCCCATTTCCTTCGAAACTTCGTAACTTTGCGCCCGGTCGTCCTAATTGAGCAATTGTTTTTTCCAAGCAGGATATTTTTTCGAGATGTACGCTTTGCACACCATGTCCCACCTCAAAATAACCAAAAACGAAAAAAAAATTCAAAATTTGGCGGAAAAAGGGGTGCAACACGAGGTAAACTGCGGATTCTGATGGGATCCGGTGCATTAGTGCTGGTATGATCGCACCCATTTACTTATCGCTCTCATTTGTATATAACCCCTTCCCAGCCCCCATTTCCTTCGAAACTTCGTAACTTTGCGCCCGGTCGTCCTAATTGAGCAATGTTTTTTCCAAGCAGGATATTTTTTCGAGATGTACGCTTTGCACACCATGTCCCACCTCAAAATAACCAAAAACGAAAAAAAATTCAAAATTTGGCGGAAAAAAGGGGTGCAACACGAGGACTTCCCAGGAGGTCACCCATCCTAGTACTACTCTCGCCCAAGCACGCTTAACTGCGGAGTTCTGATGGGATCCGGTGCATTAGTGCTGGTATGATCGCACCCATTTACTTATCGCTCTCATTTGTATATAACCCCTTCCCAGCCCCCATTTCCTTCGAAACTTCGTAACTTTGCGCCCGGTCGTCCTAATTGAGCAATTGTTTTTTCCAAGCAGGATATTTTTTCGAGATGTACGCTTTGCACACCATGTCCCACCTCAAAATAACCAAAAACGAAAAAAAATTCAAAATTTGGCGGAAAAAGGGGTGCAACACGAGGACTTCCCAGGAGGTCACCCATCCTAGTACTACTCTCGCCCAAGCACGCTTAACTGCGGAGTTCTGATGGGATCCGGTGCATTAGTGCTGGTATGATCGCACCCATTTACTTATCGCTCTCATTTGTATATAACCCCTTCCCAGCCCCCATTTCCTTCGAAACTTCGTAACTTTGCGCCCGGTCGTCCTAATTGAGCAATTGTTTTTTCCAAGCAGGATATTTTTTCGAGATGTACGCTTTGCACACCATGTCCCACCTCAAAATAACCAAAAAAAAAAAAAATTCAAAATTGGCGGAAAAAGGGTGCAACACAGAGACTTCCCAGGAAGTCACCCATCCTAGTACTACTCTCGCCCAAGCACGCTTAACTGCTCTGATGGGATCCGGTGCATTAGTGCTGGTATGATCGCACCCATTTACTTATCGCTCTTTGTATATAACCCCTTCCCAGCCCCATTTCCTTCGAAACTTCGTAACTTTGCGCCCGGTCGTCCTAATTGAGCAATTTTTTTTCCAAGCAGGATATTTTTTTCGAGATGTACGCTTTGCACACCATGTCCCACCTCAAAATAACCAAAAACGAAAAAAAATTCAAAATTTGGCGGAAAAAGGGGTGCAACACGAGGACTTCCCAGGAGGTCACCCATCCTAGTACTACTCTCGCCCAAGCACGCTTAACTGCGGAGTTCTGATGGGATCCGGTGCATTAGTGCTGGTATGATCGCACCCATTTACTTATCGCTCTCATTTGTATATAACCCCTTCCCAGCCCCCATTTCCTTCGAAACTTCGTAACTTTGCGCCCGGTCGTCCTAATTGAGCAATTGTTTTTTCCAAGCAGGATATTTTTTTCGAGATGTACGCTTTGCACACCATGTCCCACCTCAAAATAACCAAAAACGAAAAAAAATTCAAAATTTGGCGGAAAAAGGGGTGCAACACGAGGACTTCCCAGGAGGTCACCCATCCTAGTACTACTCTCGCCCAAGCACGCTTAACTGCGGAGTTCTGATGGGATCCGGTGCATTAGTGCTGGTATGATCGCACCCATTTACTTATCGCTCTCATTTGTATATAACCCCTTCCCAGCCCCCATTTCCTTCGAAACTTCGTAACTTTGCGCCCGGTCGTCCTAATTGAGCAATTGTTTTTTCCAAGCAGGATATTTTTTCGAGATGTACGCTTTGCACACCATGTCCCACCTCAAAATAACCAAAAACGAAAAAAATTCAAAATTTGGCGGAAAAAGGGGTGCAACACGAGGACTTCCCAGGAGGTCACCCATCCTAGTACTACTCTCGCCCAAGCACGCTTAACTGCGGAGTTCTGATGGGATCCGGTGCATTACTGCTGGTATGATCGCACCCATTTACTTATCGCTCTCATTTGTATATAACCCCTTCCCAGCCCCCATTTCCTTCGAAACTTCGTAACTTTGCGCCCGGTCGTCCTAATTGAGCAATTGTTTTTTCCAAGCAGGATATTTTTTCGAGATGTACGCTTTGCACACCATGTCCCACCTCAAAATAACCAAAAACGAAAAAAAATTCAAAATTTGGCGGAAAAAGGGTGCAACACGAGGACTTCCCAGGAGGTCACCCATCCTAGTACTACTCTCGCCCAAGCACGCTTAACTGCGGAGTTCTGATGGGATCCGGTGCATTAGTGCTGGTATGATCGCACCCATTTACTTATCGCTCTCATTTGTATATAACCCCTTCCCAGCCCCATTTCCTTCGAAACTTCGTAACTTTGCGCCCGGTCGTCCTAATTGAGCAATTGTTTTTTCCAAGCAGGATATTTTTTCGAGATGTACGCTTTGCACACCATGTCCCACCTCAAAATAACCAAAAACAAAAAAAATTCAAAATTTGGCGGAAAAAGGGGTGCAACACGAGGACTTCCCAGGAGGTCACCCATCCTAGTACTACTCTCGCCCAAGCACGCTTAACTGCGGAGTTCTGATGGGATCCGGTGCATTAGTGCTGGTATGATCGCACCCATTTACTTATCGCTCTCATTTGTATATAACCCCTTCCCAGCCCCCATTTCCTTCGAAACTTCGTAACTTTGCGCCCGGTCGTCCTAATTGAGCAATTGTTTTTTCCAAGCAGGATATTTTTTCGAGATGTACGCTTTGCACACCATGTCCCACCTCAAAATAACCAAAAACGAAAAAAAATTCAAAATTTGGCGGAAAAAGGGGTGCAACACGAGGACTTCCCAGGAGGTCACCCATCCTAGTACTACTCTCGCCCAAGCACGCTTAACTGCGGAGTTCTGATGGGATCCGGTGCATTAGTGCTGGTATGATCGCACCCATTTACTTATCGCTCTCATTTGTATATAACCCCTTCCCAGCCCCCATTTCCTTCGAAACTTCGTAACTTTGCGCCCGGTCGTCCTAATTGAGCAATTGTTTTTTCCAAGCAGGATATTTTTTCGAGATGTACGCTTTGCACACCATGTCCCACCTCAAAATAACCAAAAACGAAAAAAAAATTCAAAATTTGGCGGAAAAAGGGGTGCAACACGAGGACTTCCCAGGAGGTCACCCATCCTAGTACTACTCTCGCCCAAGCACGCTTAACTGCGGAGTTCTGATGGGATCCGGTGCATTAGTGCTGGTATGATCGCACCCATTTACTTATCGCTCTCATTTGTATATAACCCCTTCCCAGCCCCCATTTCCTTCGAAACTTCGTAACTTTGCGCCCGGTCGTCCTAATTGAGCAATTGTTTTTTCCAAGCAGGATATTTTTTCGAGATGTACGCTTTGCACACCATGTCCCACCTCAAAATAACCAAAAACGAAAAAAAATTCAAAATTTGGCGGAAAAAGGGGTGCAACACGAGGACTTCCCAGGAGGTCACCCATCCTAGTACTACTCTCGCCAAGCACGCTTAACTGCGGAGTTCTGATGGATCCGGTGCATTACTGCTGGTATGATCGCACCCATTTACTTATCGCTCTCATTTGTATATAACCCCTTCCCAGCCCCCATTTCCTTCGAAACTTCGTAACTTTGCGCCCGGTCGTCCTAATTGAGCAATTGTTTTTTCCAAGCAGGATATTTTTTCGAGATGTACGCTTTGCACACCATGTCCCACCTCAAAATAACCAAAAACGAAAAAAAATTCAAAATTTGGCGGAAAAAGGGGTGCAACACGAGGACTTCCCAGGAGGTCACCCATCCTAGTACTACTCTCGCCCAAGCACGCTTAACTGCGGAGTTCTGATGGGATCCGGTGCATTAGTGCTGGTATGATCGCACCCATTTACTTATCGCTCTCATTTGTATATAACCCCTTCCCAGCCCCCATTTCCTTCGAAACTTCGTAACTTTGCGCCCGGTCGTCCTAATTGAGCAATTGTTTTTTCCAAGCAGGATATTTTTTCGAGATGTACGCTTTGCACACCATGTCCCACCTCAAAATAACCAAAAACGAAAAAAAATTCAAAATTTGGCGGAAAAAGGGGTGCAACACGAGGACTTCCCAGGAGGTCACCCATCCTAGTACTACTCTCGCCCAAGCACGCTTAACTGCGGAGTTCTGATGGGATCCGGTGCATTAGTGCTGGTATGATCGCACCCATTTACTTATCGCTCTCATTTGTATATAACCCCTTCCCAGCCCCCATTTCCTTCGAAACTTCGTAACTTTGCGCCCGGTCGTCCTAATTGAGCAATTGTTTTTTCCAAGCAGGATATTTTTTCGAGATGTACGCTTTGCACACCATGTCCCACCTCAAAATAACCAAAAACGAAAAAAAATTCAAAATTTGGCGGAAAAAGGGGTGCAACACGAGGACTTCCCAGGAGGTCACCCATCCTAGTACTACTCTCGCCCAAGCACGCTTAACTGCGGAGTTCTGATGGGATCCGGTGCATTAGTGCTGGTATGATCGCACCCATTTACTTATCGCTCTCATTTGTATATAACCCCTTCCCAGCCCCCATTTCCTTCGAAACTTCGTAACTTTGCGCCCGGTCGTCCTAATTGAGCAATTGTTTTTTCCAAGCAGGATATTTTTTCGAGATGTACGCTTTGCACACCATGTCCCACCTCAAAATAACCAAAAACGAAAAAAAATTCAAAATTTGGCGGAAAAAGGGGTGCAACACGAGGACTTCCCAGGAGGTCACCCATCCTAGTACTACTCTCGCCCAAGCACGCTTAACTGCGGAGTTCTGATGGGATCCGGTGCATTAGTGCTGGTATGATCGCACCCATTTACTTATCGCTCTCATTTGTATATAACCCCTTCCCAGCCCCCATTTCCTTCGAAACTTCGTAACTTTGCGCCGGTCGTCCTAATTGAGCAATTGTTTTTTCCAAGCAGGATATTTTTTCGAGATGTACGCTTTGCACACCATGTCCCACCTCAAAATAACCAAAAACGAAAAAAAATTCAAAATTTGGCGGAAAAAGGGTGCAACACGAGGACTTCCCAGGAGGTCACCCATCCTAGTACTACTCTCGCCCAAGCACGCTTAACTGCGGAGTTCTGATGGGATCCGGTGCATTACTGCTGGTATGATCGCACCCATTTACTTATCGCTCTCATTTGTATATAACCCCTTCCCAGCCCCCATTTCCTTCGAAACTTCGTAACTTTGCGCCCGGTCGTCCTAATTGAGCAATTGTTTTTTCCAAGCAGGATATTTTTTCGAGATGTACGCTTTGCACACCATGTCCCACCTCAAAATAACCAAAAACGAAAAAAAAATTCAAAATTTGGCGGAAAAAGGGTGCAACACGAGGACTTCCCAGGAGGTCACCCATCCTAGTACTACTCTCGCCCAAGCACGCTTAACTGCGGAGTTCTGATGGGATCCGGTGCATTAGTGCTGGTATGATCGCACCCATTTACTTATCGCTCTCATTTGTATATAACCCCTTCCCAGCCCCCATTTCCTTCGAAACTTCGTAACTTTGCGCCCGGTCGTCCTAATTGAGCAATTGTTTTTTCCAAGCAGGATATTTTTTCGAGATGTACGCTTTGCACACCATGTCCCACCTCAAAATAACCAAAAACGAAAAAAAATTCAAAATTTGGCGGAAAAAGGGGTGCAACACGAGGACTTCCCAGGAGGTCACCCATCCTAGTACTACTCTCGCCCAAGCACGCTTAACTGCGGAGTTCTGATGGGATCCGGTGCATTAGTGCTGGTATGATCGCACCCATTTACTTATCGCTCTCATTTGTATATAACCCCTTCCCAGCCCCCATTTCCTTCGAAACTTCGTAACTTTGCGCCCGGTCGTCCTAATTGAGCAATTGTTTTTTCCAAGCAGGATATTTTTTCGAGATGTACGCTTTGCACACCATGTCCCACCTCAAAATAACCAAAAACGAAAAAAAATTCAAAATTTGGCGGAAAAAGGGGTGCAACACGAGGACTTCCCAGGAGGTCACCCATCCTAGTACTACTCTCGCCCAAGCACGCTTAACTGCGGAGTTCTGATGGGATCCGGTGCATTAGTGCTGGTATGATCGCACCCATTTACTTATCGCTCTCATTTGTATATAACCCCTTCCCAGCCCCCATTTCCTTCGAAACTTCGTAACTTTGCGCCCGGTCGTCCTAATTGAGCAATTGTTTTTTCCAAGCAGGATATTTTTTCGAGATGTACGCTTTGCACACCATGTCCCACCTCAAAATAACCAAAAACGAAAAAAAATTCAAAATTTGGCGGAAAAAGGGGTGCAACACGAGGACTTCCCAGGAGGTCACCCATCCTAGTACTACTCTCGCCCAAGCACGCTTAACTGCGGAGTTCTGATGGGATCCGGTGCATTAGTGCTGGTATGATCGCACCCATTTACTTATCGCTCTCATTTGTATATAACCCCTTCCCAGCCCCCATTTCCTTCGAAACTTCGTAACTTTGCGCCCGGTCGTCCTAATTGAGCAATTGTTTTTTCCAAGCAGGATATTTTTTCGAGATGTACGCTTTGCACACCATGTCCCACCTCAAAATAACCAAAAACGAAAAAAAATTCAAAATTTGGCGGAAAAAGGGGTGCAACACGAGGACTTCCCAGGAGGTCACCCATCCTAGTACTACTCTCGCCCAAGCACGCTTAACTGCGGAGTTCTGATGGGATCCGGTGCATTAGTGCTGGTATGATCGCACCCATTTACTTATCGCTCTCATTTGTATATAACCCCTTCCCAGCCCCCATTTCCTTCGAAACTTCGTAACTTTGCGCCCGGTCGTCCTAATTGAGCAATTGTTTTTTCCAAGCAGGATATTTTTTCGAGATGTACGCTTTGCACACCATGTCCCACCTCAAAATAACCAAAAACAAAAAAAAATTCAAAATTTGGCGGAAAAAGGGGTGCAACACGAGGACTTCCCAGGAGGTCACCCATCCTAGTACTACTCTCGCCCAAGCACGCTTAACTGCGGAGTTCTGATGGGATCCGGTGCATTAGTGCTGGTATGATCGCACCCATTTACTTATCGCTCTCATTTGTATATAACCCCTTCCCAGCCCCCATTTCCTTCGAAACTTCGTAACTTTGCGCCCGGTCGTCCTAATTGAGCAATTGTTTTTTCCAAGCAGGATATTTTTTCGAGATGTACGCTTTGCACACCATGTCCCACCTCAAAATAACCAAAAACGAAAAAAAATTCAAAATTTGGCGGAAAAAGGGGTGCAACACGAGGACTTCCCAGGAGGTCACCCATCCTAGTACTACTCTCGCCCAAGCACGCTTAACTGCGGAGTTCTGATGGGATCCGGTGCATTAGTGCTGGTATGATCGCACCCATTTACTTATCGCTCTCATTTGTATATAACCCCTTCCCAGCCCCCATTTCCTTCGAAACTTCGTAACTTTGCGCCCGGTCGTCCTAATTGAGCAATTGTTTTTTCCAAGCAGGATATTTTTTCGAGATGTACGCTTTGCACACCATGTCCCACCTCAAAATAACCAAAAACGAAAAAAAATTCAAAATTTGGCGGAAAAAGGGTGCAACACGAGGACTTCCCAGGAGGTCACCCATCCTAGTACTACTCTCGCCCAAGCACGCTTAACTGCGGAGTTCTGATGGGATCCGGTGCATTAGTGCTGGTATGATCGCACCCATTTACTTATCGCTCTCATTTGTATATAACCCCTTCCCAGCCCCCATTTCCTTCGAAACTTCGTAACTTTGCGCCCGGTCGTCCTAATTGAGCAATTGTTTTTTCCAAGCAGGATATTTTTTCGAGATGTACGCTTTGCACACCATGTCCCACCTCAAAATAACCAAAAACGAAAAAAAATTCAAAATTTGGCGGAAAAAGGGGTGCAACACGAGGACTTCCCAGGAGGTCACCCATCCTAGTACTACTCTCGCCCAAGCACGCTTAACTGCGGAGTTCTGATGGGATCCGGTGCATTAGTGCTGGTATGATCGCACCCATTTACTTATCGCTCTCATTTGTATATAACCCCTTCCCAGCCCCCATTTCCTTCGAAACTTCGTAACTTTGCGCCCGGTCGTCCTAATTGAGCAATTGTTTTTTCCAAGCAGGATATTTTTTCGAGATGTACGCTTTGCACACCATGTCCCACCTCAAAATAACCAAAAACGAAAAAAAATTCAAAATTTGGCGGAAAAAGGGTGCAACACGAGGACTTCCCAGGAGGTCACCCATCCTAGTACTACTCTCGCCCAAGCACGCTTAACTGCGGAGTTCTGATGGGATCCGGTGCATTAGTGCTGGTATGATCGCACCCATTTACTTATCGCTCTCATTTGTATATAACCCCTTCCCAGCCCCCATTTCCTTCGAAACTTCGTAACTTTGCGCCCGGTCGTCCTAATTGAGCAATTGTTTTTTCCAAGCAGGATATTTTTTCGAGATGTACGCTTTGCACACCATGTCCCACCTCAAAATAACCAAAAACGAAAAAAAAATTCAAAATTTGGCGGAAAAAGGGGTGCAACACGAGGACTTCCCAGGAGGTCACCCATCCTAGTACTACTCTCGCCCAAGCACGCTTAACTGCGGAGTTCTGATGGGATCCGGTGCATTAGTGCTGGTATGATCGCACCCATTTACTTATCGCTCTCATTTGTATATAACCCCTTCCCAGCCCCCATTTCCTTCGAAACTTCGTAACTTTGCGCCCGGTCGTCCTAATTGAGCAATTGTTTTTTCCAAGCAGGATATTTTTTCGAGATGTACGCTTTGCACACCATGTCCCACCTCAAAATAACCAAAAACGAAAAAAAATTCAAAATTTGGCGGAAAAAGGGGTGCAACACGAGGACTTCCCAGGAGGTCACCCATCCTAGTACTACTCTCGCCCAAGCACGCTTAACTGCGGAGTTCTGATGGGATCCGTGCATTAGTGCTGGTATGATCGCACCCATTTACTTATCGCTCTCATTTGTATATAACCCCTTCCAGCCCCCATTTCCTTCGAAACTTCGTAACTTTGCGCCCGGTCGTCCTAATTGAGCAATTGTTTTTTCCAAGCAGGATATTTTTTCGAGATGTACGCTTTGCACACCATGTCCCACCTCAAAATAACCAAAAACGAAAAAAAATTCAAAATTTGGCGGAAAAAGGGGTGCAACACGAGGACTTCCCAGGAGGTCACCCATCCTAGTACTACTCTCGCCCAAGCACGCTTAACTGCGGAGTTCTGATGGGATCCGGTGCATTAGTGCTGGTATGATCGCACCCATTTACTTATCGCTCTCATTTGTATATAACCCCTTCCCAGCCCCCATTTCCTTCGAAACTTCGTAACTTTGCGCCCGGTCGTCCTAATTGAGCAATTGTTTTTTCCAAGCAGGATATTTTTTCGAGATGTACGCTTTGCACACCATGTCCCACCTCAAAATAACCAAAAACGAAAAAAAATTCAAAATTTGGCGGAAAAAAGGGTGCAACACGAGGACTTCCCAGGAGGTCACCCATCCTAGTACTACTCTCGCCCAAGCACGCTTAACTGCGGAGTTCTGATGGAATCCGGTGCATTACTGCTGGTATGATCGCACCATTTACTTATCGCTCTCATTTGTATATAACCCCTTCCCAGCCCCATTTCCTTCGAAACTTCGTAACTTTGCGCCAGGTCGTCCTAATTGAGCAATTGTTTTTTCCAAGCAGGATATTTTTTCGAGATGTACGCTTTGCACACCATGTCCCACCTCAAAATAACCAAAAACGAAAAAAAATCAAAATTTGGCGGAAAAAGGGGTGCAACACGAGGACTTCCCAGGAGGTCACCCATCCTAGTACTACTCTCGCCCAAGCACGCTTAACTGCGGAGTTCTGATGGGATCCGGTGCATTAGTGCTGGTATGATCGCACCCATTTACTTATCGCTCTCATTTGTATATAACCCTTCCCAGCCCCCATTTCCTTCGAAACTTCGTAACTTTGCGCCCGGTCGTCCTAATTGAGCAATTGTTTTTTCCAAGCAGGATATTTTTTCGAGATGTACGCTTTGCACACCATGTCCCACCTCAAAATAACCAAAAACGAAAAAAAATTCAAAATTTGGCGGAAAAAGGGGTGCAACACGAGGACTTCCCAGGAGGTCACCCATCCTAGTACTACTCTCGCCCAAGCACGCTTAACTGCGGAGTTCTGATGGGATCCGGTGCATTAGTGCTGGTATGATCGCACCCATTTACTTATCGCTCTCATTTGTATATAACCCCTTCCCAGCCCCCATTTCCTTCGAAACTTCGTAACTTTGCGCCCGGTCGTCCTAATTGAGCAATTGTTTTTTCCAAGCAGGATATTTTTTCGAGATGTACGCTTTGCACACCATGTCCCACCTCAAAATAACCAAAAACAAAAAAAAATTCAAAATTTGGCGGAAAAAGGGGTGCAACACGAGGACTTCCCAGGAGGTCACCCATCCTAGTACTACTCTCGCCCAAGCACGCTTAACTGCGGAGTTCTGATGGGATCCGGTGCATTAGTGCTGGTATGATCGCACCCATTTACTTATCGCTCTCATTTGTATATAACCCCTTCCCAGCCCCCATTTCCTTCGAAACTTCGTAACTTTGCGCCCGGTCGTCCTAATTGAGCAATTGTTTTTTCCAAGCAGGATATTTTTTCGAGATGTACGCTTTGCACACCATGTCCCACCTCAAAATAACCAAAAACGAAAAAAATTCAAAATTTGGCGGAAAAAGGGTGCAACACGAGGACTTCCCAGGAGGTCACCCATCCTAGTACTACTCTCGCCCAAGCACGCTTAACTGCGGAGTTCTGATGGGATCCGGTGCATTAGTGCTGGTATGATCGCACCCATTTACTTATCGCTCTCATTTGTATATAACCCCTTCCCAGCCCCCATTTCCTTCGAAACTTCGTAACTTTGCGCCCGGTCGTCCTAATTGAGCAATTGTTTTTTCCAAGCAGGATATTTTTTCGAGATGTACGCTTTGCACACCATGTCCCACCTCAAAATAACCAAAAACGAAAAAAAAATTCAAAATTTGGCGGAAAAAGGGGTGCAACACGAGGACTTCCCAGGAGGTCACCCATCCTAGTACTACTCTCGCCCAAGCACGCTTAACTGCGGAGTTCTGATGGGATCCGGTGCATTAGTGCTGGTATGATCGCACCCATTTACTTATCGCTCTCATTTGTATATAACCCCTTCCCAGCCCCCATTTCCTTCGAAACTTCGTAACTTTGCGCCCGGTCGTCCTAATTGAGCAATTGTTTTTTCCAAGCAGGATATTTTTTCGAGATGTACGCTTTGCACACCATGTCCCACCTCAAAATAACCAAAAACAAAAAAAATTCAAAATTTGGCGGAAAAAGGGGTGCAACACGAGGACTTCCCAGGAGGTCACCCATCCTAGTACTACTCTCGCCCAAGCACGCTTAACTGCGGAGTTCTGATGGGATCCGGTGCATTAGTGCTGGTATGATCGCACCCATTTACTTATCGCTCTCATTTGTATATAACCCTTCCCAGCCCCCATTTCCTTCGAAACTTCGTAACTTTGCGCCGGTCGTCCTAATTGAGCAATTGTTTTTTCCAAGCAGGATATTTTTTCGAGATGTACGCTTTGCACACCATGTCCCACCTCAAAATAACCAAAAACGAAAAAAAATTCAAAATTTGGCGGAAAAAGGGGTGCAACACGAGGACTTCCCAGGAGGTCACCCATCCTAGTACTACTCTCGCCCAAGCACGCTTAACTGCGGAGTTCTGATGGGATCCGGTGCATTAGTGCTGGTATGATCGCACCCATTTACTTATCGCTCTCATTTGTATATAACCCCTTCCCAGCCCCCATTTCCTTCGAAACTTCGTAACTTTGCGCCCGGTCGTCCTAATTGAGCAATTGTTTTTTTCCAAGCAGGATATTTTTTCGAGATGTACGCTTTGCACACCATGTCCCACCTCAAAATAACCAAAAACGAAAAAAAAATTCAAAATTTGGCGGAAAAAGGGGTGCAACACGAGGACTTCCCAGGAGGTCACCCATCCTAGTACTACTCTCGCCCAAGCACGCTTAACTGCGGAGTTCTGATGGGATCCGGTGCATTAGTGCTGGTATGATCGCACCCATTTACTTATCGCTCTCATTTGTATATAACCCCTTCCCAGCCCCCATTTCCTTCGAAACTTCGTAACTTTGCGCCCGGTCGTCCTAATTGAGCAATTGTTTTTTCCAAGCAGGATATTTTTTCGAGATGTACGCTTTGCACACCATGTCCCACCTCAAAATAACCAAAAACGAAAAAAATTCAAAATTTGGCGGAAAAAGGGTGCAACACGAGGACTTCCCAGGAGGTCACCCATCCTAGTACTACTCTCGCCCAAGCACGCTTAACTGCGGAGTTCTGATGGGATCCGGTGCATTAGTGCTGGTATGATCGCACCCATTTACTTATCGCTCTCATTTGTATATAACCCCTTCCCAGCCCCCATTTCCTTCGAAACTTCGTAACTTTGCGCCCGGTCGTCCTAATTGAGCAATTGTTTTTTCCAAGCAGGATATTTTTTCGAGATGTACGCTTTGCACACCATGTCCCACCTCAAAATAACCAAAAACGAAAAAAAATTCAAAATTTGGCGGAAAAAAGGGGTGCAACACGAGGACTTCCCAGGAGGTCACCCATCCTAGTACTACTCTCGCCCAAGCACGCTTAACTGCGGAGTTCTGATGGGATCCGTGCATTAGTGCTGGTATGATCGCACCCATTTACTTATCGCTCTCATTTGTATATAACCCCTTCCCAGCCCCCATTTCCTTCGAAACTTCGTAACTTTGCGCCCGGTCGTCCTAATTGAGCAATTGTTTTTCCAAGCAGGATATTTTTTCTAGATGTATGCTTTGCACACCATGTCCCACCTCAAAATAACCAAAAACGAAAAAAAATTCAAAATTTGGCGGAAAAAAAGGTGCAACACGAGGACTTCCCAGGAGGTCACCCATCCTAGTACTACTCTCGCCCAAGAACGCTTAACTGCGGAGTTCTGATGGGATCCGGTGCATTAGTGCTGGTATGATCGCACCTCATTAGGGGATTTTGCTCCCACCAATCGGAATGCGCCACGTGGGCCAATCAGGTCCTGCGAAGTGTCCCCCAGTTGGAACTGTCAGTAACTTTGCGCCCGGTCGTCCTAATTGAGCAATTGTTTTTTCCAAGCAGGATATTTTTTCGAGATGTACGCTTTGCACACCATGTCCCACAAAAAATAACAAAAAAAAAAGGGGTGCAACACGAGGACTTCCCAGGAGGTCACCCATCCTAGTACTACTCTCGCCCAAGCACGCTTAACTGCGGAGTTCTGATGGGATCCGGTGCATTAGTGCTGGTATGATCGCACCCATTTACTTATCGCTCTCATTTGTATATAACCCCTTCCCAGCCCCATTTCCTTCGAAACTTCGTAACTTTGCGCCCGGTCGTCCTAATTGAGCAATTGTTTTTTCCAAGCAGGATATTTTTTCGAGATGTACGCTTTGCACACCATGTCCCACCTCAAAAAACCAAAAACGAAAAAAAATTCAAAATTTGGCGGAAAAAGGGGTGCAACACGAGGACTTCCCAGGAGGTCACCCATCCTAGTACTACTCTCGCCCAAGCACGCTTAACTGCGGAGTTCTGATGGGATCCGGTGCATTAGTGCTGGTATGATCGCACCCATTTACTTATCGCTCTCATTTGTATATAACCCCTTCCCAGCCCCCATTTCCTTCGAAACTTCGTAACTTTGCGCCCGGTCGTCCTAATTGAGCAATTGTTTTTTCCAAGCAGGATATTTTTTCGAGATGTACGCTTTGCACACCATGTCCCACCTCAAAATAACCAAAAACGAAAAAAAAATTCAAAATTTGGCGGAAAAAAGGGGTGCAACACGAGGACTTCCCAGGAGGTCACCCATCCTAGTACTACTCTCGCCCAAGCACGCTTAACTGCGGAGTTCTGATGGGATCCGGTGCATTAGTGCTGGTATGATCGCACCCATTTACTTATCGCTCTCATTTGTATATAACCCCTTCCCAGCCCCATTTCCTTCGAAACTTCGTAACTTTGCGCCCGGTCGTCCTAATTGAGCAATTGTTTTTTCCAAGCAGGATATTTTTTCGAGATGTACGCTTTGCACACCATGTCCCACCTCAAAATAACCAAAAACGAAAAAAAATTCAAAATTTGGCGGAAAAAGGGGTGCAACACGAGGACTTCCCAGGAGGTCACCCATCCTAGTACTACTCTCGCCAAGCACGCTTAACTGCGGAGTTCTGATGGGATCCGGTGCATTAGTGCTGGTATGATCGCACCCATTTACTTATCGCTCTCATTTGTATATAACCCCTTCCCAGCCCCCATTTCCTTCGAAACTTCGTAACTTTGCGCCCGGTCGTCCTAATTGAGCAATTGTTTTTTCCAAGCAGGATATTTTTTCGAGATGTACGCTTTGCACACCATGTCCCACCTCAAAATAACCAAAAACGAAAAAAAATTCAAAATTTGGCGGAAAAAGGGGTGCAACACGAGGACTTCCCAGGAGGTCACCCATCCTAGTACTACTCTCGCCCAAGCACGCTTAACTGCGGAGTTCTGATGGGATCCGGTGCATTAGTGCTGGTATGATCGCACCCATTTACTTATCGCTCTCATTTGTATATAACCCCTTCCCAGCCCCCATTTCCTTCGAAACTTCGTAACTTTGCGCCCGGTCGTCCTAATTGAGCAATTGTTTTTTCCAAGCAGGATATTTTTTCGAGATGTACGCTTTGCACACCATGTCCCACCTCAAAATAACCAAAAAAACGAAAAAAAATTCAAAATTTGGCGGAAAAAGGGGTGCAACACGAGGACTTCCCAGGAGGTCACCCATCCTAGTACTACTCTCGCCCAAGCACGCTTAACTGCGGAGTTCTGATGGGATCCGGTGCATTAGTGCTGGTATGATCGCACCCATTTACTTATCGCTCTCATTTGTATATAACCCCTTCCCAGCCCCCATTTCCTTCGAAACTTCGTAACTTTGCGCCCGGTCGTCCTAATTGAGCAATTGTTTTTTCCAAGCAGGATATTTTTTCGAGATGTACGCTTTGCACACCATGTCCCACCTCAAAATAACCAAAAAAAAAAAATTCAAAATTTGGCGGAAAAAGGGGTGCAACACGAGGACTTCCCAGGAGGTCACCATCCTAGTACTACTCTCGCCCAAGCACGCTTAACTGCGGAGTTCTGATGGGATCCGGTGCATTAGTGCTGGTATGATCGCACCCATTTACTTATCGCTCTCATTTGTATATAACCCCTTCCCAGCCCCATTTCTTCGAAACTTCGTAACTTTGCGCCCGGTCGTCCTAATTGAGCAATTGTTTTTTCCAAGCAGGATATTTTTTCGAGATGTACGCTTTGCACACCATGTCCCACCTCAAAATAACCAAAAACGAAAAAAATTCAAAATTTGGCGGAAAAAGGGTGCAACACGAGGACTTCCCAGGAGGTCACCCATCCTAGTACTACTCTCGCCCAAGCACGCTTAACTGCGGAGTTCTGATGGGATCCGGTGCATTAGTGCTGGTATGATCGCACCCATTTACTTATCGCTCTCATTTGTATATAACCCCTTCCCAGCCCCCATTTCCTTCGAAACTTCGTAACTTTGCGCCGGTCGTCCTAATTGAGCAATTGTTTTTTCCAAGCAGGATATTTTTTCGAGATGTACGCTTTGCACCATCCCACCTCAAAATAAAAAAAAAAAAAAAAATTCAAAATTTGGCGGAAAAAGGGGTGCAACACGAGGACTTCCCAGGAGGTCACCCATCCTAGTACTACTCTCGCCCAAGCACGCTTAACTGCGGAGTTCTGATGGGATCCGGTGCATTAGTGCTGGTATGATCGCACCCATTTACTTATCGCTCTCATTTGTATATAACCCCTTCCCAGCCCCATTTCCTTCGAAACTTCGTAACTTTGCGCCCGGTCGTCCTAATTGAGCAATTGTTTTTTCCAAGCAGGATATTTTTTCGAGATGTACGCTTTGCACACCATGTCCCACCTCAAAATAACCAAAAACGAAAAAAAATTCAAAATTTGGCGGAAAAAGGGGTGCAACACGAGGACTTCCCAGGAGGTCACCCATCCTAGTACTACTCTCGCCCAAGCACGCTTAACTGCGGAGTTCTGATGGGATCCGGTGCATTAGTGCTGGTATGATCGCACCCATTTACTTATCGCTCTCATTTGTATATAACCCCTTCCCAGCCCCCATTTCCTTCGAAACTTCGTAACTTTGCGCCCGGTCGTCCTAATTGAGCAATTGTTTTTTTCCAAGCAGGATATTTTTTCGAGATGTACGCTTTGCACACCATGTCCCACCTCAAAATAACCAAAAACGAAAAAAAATTCAAAATTTGGCGGAAAAAGGGGTGCAACACGAGGACTTCCCAGGAGGTCACCCATCCTAGTACTACTCTCGCCCAAGCACGCTTAACTGCGGAGTTCTGATGGGATCCGGTGCATTAGTGCTGGTATGATCGCACCCATTTACTTATCGCTCTCATTTGTATATAACCCCTTCCCAGCCCCCATTTCCTTCGAAACTTCGTAACTTTGCGCCCGGTCGTCCTAATTGAGCAATTGTTTTTTCCAAGCAGGATATTTTTTCGAGATGTACGCTTTGCACACCATATCCACCTCAAAAAACCAAAAACGAAAAAAAATTCAAAATTTGGCGGAAAAAGGGGTGCAACACGAGGACTTCCCAGGAGGTCACCCATCCTAGTACTACTCTCGCCCAAGCACGCTTAACTGCGGAGTTCTGATGGGATCCGGTGCATTAGTGCTGGTATGATCGCACCCATTTACTTATCGCTCTCATTTGTATATAACCCCTTCCCAGCCCCCATTTCCTTCGAAACTTCGTAACTTTGCGCCCGGTCGTCCTAATTGAGCAATTGTTTTTTCCAAGCAGGATATTTTTTCGAGATGTACGCTTTGCACACCATGTCCACCTCAAAATAACCAAAACGAAAAAAAATTCAAAATTTGGCGGAAAAAGGGGTGCAACACGAGGACTTCCCAGGAGGTCACCCATCCTAGTACTACTCTCGCCCAAGCACGCTTAACTGCGGAGTTCTGATGGGATCCGGTGCATTAGTGCTGGTATGATCGCACCCATTTACTTATCGCTCTCATTTGTATATAACCCCTTCCCAGCCCCCATTTCCTTCGAAACTTCGTAACTTTGCGCCCGGTCGTCCTAATTGAGCAATTGTTTTTTCCAAGCAGGATATTTTTTCGAGATGTACGCTTTGCACACCATGTCCCACCTCAAAATAACCAAAAACGAAAAAAAATTCAAAATTTGGCGGAAAAAGGGGTGCAACACGAGGACTTCCCAGGAGGTCACCCATCCTAGTACTACTCTCGCCCAAGCACGCTTAACTGCGGAGTTCTGATGGGATCCGGTGCATTAGTGCTGGTATGATCGCACCCATTTACTTATCGCTCTCATTTGTATATAACCCCTTCCCAGCCCCCATTTCCTTCGAAACTTCGTAACTTTGCGCCCGGTCGTCCTAATTGAGCAATTGTTTTTTCCAAGCAGGATATTTTTTCGAGATGTACGCTTTGCACATGTCCCACCTCAAAATAACCAAAAACGAAAAAAATTCAAAATTTGGCGGAAAAAGGGTGCAACACGAGGACTTCCCAGGAGGTCACCCATCCTAGTACTACTCTCGCCCAAGCACGCTTAACTGCGGAGTTCTGATGGGATCCGGTGCATTAGTGCTGGTATGATCGCACCATTTACTTATCGCTCTCATTTGTATATAACCCCTTCCCAGCCCCATTTCCTTCGAAACTTCGTAACTTTGCGCCCGGTCGTCCTAATTGAGCAATTGTTTTTTCCAAGCAGGATATTTTTTCGAGATGTACGCTTTGCACACCATGTCCCACCTCAAAAAAAAAAAACGAAAAAAAATTCAAAATTTGGCGGAAAAAGGGGTGCAACACGAGGACTTCCCAGGAGGTCACCCATCCTAGTACTACTCTCGCCCAAGCACGCTTAACTGCGGAGTTCTGATGGGATCCGGTGCATTAGTGCTGGTATGATCGCACCCATTTACTTATCGCTCTCATTTGTATATAACCCCTTCCCAGCCCCCATTTCCTTCGAAACTTCGTAACTTTGCGCCGGTCGTCCTAATTGAGCAATTGTTTTTTCCAAGCAGGATATTTTTTCGAGATGTACGCTTTGCACACCATGTCCCACCTCAAAATAACCAAAAACGAAAAAAAATTCAAAATTTGCGGAAAAAGGGGTGCAACACGAGGACTTCCCAGGAGGTCACCCATCCTAGTACTACTCTCGCCCAAGCACGCTTAACTGCGGAGTTCTGATGGGATCCGGTGCATTAGTGCTGGTATGATCGCACCCATTTACTTATCGCTCTCATTTGTATATAACCCCTTCCCAGCCCCATTTCCTTCGAAACTTCGTAACTTTGCGCCCGGTCGTCCTAATTGAGCAATTGTTTTTTCCAAGCAGGATATTTTTTCGAGATGTACGCTTTGCACACCATATCCCACTCAAAAACCAAAAACAAAAAAAATTCAAAATTTGGCGGAAAAAGGGGTGCAACACGAGGACTTCCCAGGAGGTCACCCATCCTAGTACTACTCTCGCCAAGCACGCTTAACTGCGGAGTTCTGATGGGATCCGGTGCATTAGTGCTGGTATGATCGCACCCATTTACTTATCGCTCTCATTTGTATATAACCCCTTCCCAGCCCCATTTCCTTCGAAACTTCGTAACTTTGCGCCCGGTCGTCCTAATTGAGCAATTGTTTTTTCCAAGCAGGATATTTTTTCGAGATGTACGCTTTGCACACCATGTCCCACCTCAAAATAACCAAAAACGAAAAAAAAATCAAAATTTGGCGGAAAAAGGGGTGCAACACGAGGACTTCCCAGGAGGTCACCCATCCTAGTACTACTCTCGCCAAGCACGCTTAACTGCGGAGTTCTGATGGGATCCGGTGCATTAGTGCTGGTATGATCGCACCCATTTACTTATCGCTCTCATTTGTATATAACCCCTTCCCAGCCCCATTTCCTTCGAAACTTCGTAACTTTGCGCCCGGTCGTCCTAATTGAGCAATTGTTTTTTCCAAGCAGGATATTTTTTCGAGATGTACGCTTTGCACACCATGTCCCACCTCAAAATAACCAAAAACGAAAAAAAATTCAAAATTTGGCGGAAAAAGGGGTGCAACACGAGGACTTCCCAGGAGGTCACCCATCCTAGTACTACTCTCGCCCAAGCACGCTTAACTGCGGAGTTCTGATGGGATCCGGTGCATTAGTGCTGGTATGATCGCACCCATTTACTTATCGCTCTCATTTGTATATAACCCTTCCCAGCCCCATTTCCTTCGAAACTTCGTAACTTTGCGCCCGGTCGTCCTAATTGAGCAATTGTTTTTTTCCAAGCAGGATATTTTTTCGAGATGTACGCTTTGCACACCATGTCCCACTCAAAATAACCAAAAACGAAAAAAATTCAAAATTTGGCGGAAAAAGGGTGCAACACGAGGACTTCCCAGGAGGTCACCCATCCTAGTACTACTCTCGCCCAAGCACGCTTAACTGCGGAGTTCTGATGGGATCCGGTGCATTAGTGCTGGTATGATCGCACCCATTTACTTATCGCTCTCATTTGTATATAACCCCTTCCCAGCCCCCATTTCCTTCGAAACTTCGTAACTTTGCGCCCGGTCGTCCTAATTGAGCAATTGTTTTTTCCAAGCAGGATATTTTTTCGAGATGTACGCTTTGCACACCATGTCCCACCTCAAAATAACCAAAAACGAAAAAAAATTCAAATTTGGCGGAAAAAGGGGTGCAACACGAGGACTTCCCAGGAGGTCACCCATCCTAGTACTACTCTCGCCCAAGCACGCTTAACTGCGGAGTTCTGATGGGATCCGGTGCATTAGTGCTGGTATGATCGCACCCATTTACTTATCGCTCTCATTTGTATATAACCCCTTCCCAGCCCCCATTTCCTTCGAAACTTCGTAACTTTGCGCCCGGTCGTCCTAATTGAGCAATTGTTTTTTCCAAGCAGGATATTTTTTCGAGATGTACGCTTTGCACACCATGTCCCCCTCAAAATAACCAAAAACGAAAAAAAATTCAAAATTTGGCGGAAAAAGGGGTGCAACACGAGGACTTCCCAGGAGGTCACCCATCCTAGTACTACTCTCGCCCAAGCACGCTTAACTGCGGAGTTCTGATGGGATCCGGTGCATTAGTGCTGGTATGATCGCACCCATTTACTTATCGCTCTCATTTGTATATAACCCTTCCCAGCCCCCATTTCTTCGAAACTTCGTAACTTTGCGCCCGGTCGTCCTAATTGAGCAATTGTTTTTTCCAAGCAGGATATTTTTTCGAGATGTACGCTTTGCACACCATGTCCCCCTCAAAATAACCAAAAAAAAAAAAATTCAAAATTTGGCGGAAAAAGGGGTGCAACACGAGGACTTCCCAGGAGGTCACCCATCCTAGTACTACTCTCGCCCAAGCACGCTTAACTGCGGAGTTCTGATGGGATCCGGTGCATTAGTGCTGGTATGATCGCACCCATTTACTTATCGCTCTCATTTGTATATAACCCCTTCCCAGCCCATTTCCTTCGAAACTTCGTAACTTTGCGCCCGGTCGTCCTAATTGAGCAATTGTTTTTTCCAAGCAGGATATTTTTTCGAGATGTACGCTTTGCACACCATGTCCCACCTCAAAATAACCAAAAACGAAAAAAAATTCAAAATTTGGCGGAAAAAGGGGTGCAACACGAGGACTTCCCAGGAGGTCACCCATCCTAGTACTACTCTCGCCCAAGCACGCTTAACTGCGGAGTTCTGATGGGATCCGGTGCATTAGTGCTGGTATGATCGCACCCATTTACTTATCGCTCTCATTTGTATATAACCCCTTCCCAGCCCCCATTTCCTTCGAAACTTCGTAACTTTGCGCCGGTCGTCCTAATTGAGCAATTGTTTTTTCCAAGCAGGATATTTTTTCGATGTACGCTTTGCACACCATGTCCCACTCAAATAACCAAAAACGAAAAAAAATTCAAAATTTGGCGGAAAAAGGGTGCAACACGAGGACTTCCCAGGAGGTCACCCATCCTAGTACTACTCTCGCCCAAGCACGCTTAACTGCGGAGTTCTGATGGGATCCGGTGCATTAGTGCTGGTATGATCGCACCCATTTACTTATCGCTCTCATTTGTATATAACCCCTTCCCAGCCCCATTTCCTTCGAAACTTCGTAACTTTGCGCCCGGTCGTCCTAATTGAGCAATTGTTTTTTCCAAGCAGGATATTTTTTCGAGATGTACGCTTTGCACACCATGTCCCACCTCAAAATAACCAAAAACGAAAAAAAATTCAAAATTTGGCGGAAAAAGGGGTGCAACACGAGGACTTCCAGGAGGTCACCCATCCTAGTACTACTCTCGCCCAAGCACGCTTAACTGCGGAGTTCTGATGGGATCCGGTGCATTAGTGCTGGTATGATCGCACCCATTTACTTATCGCTCTCATTTGTATATAACCCCTTCCCAGCCCATTTCCTTCGAAACTTCGTAACTTTGCGCCGGTCGTCCTAATTGAGCAATTGTTTTTTCCAAGCAGGATATTTTTTCGAGATGTACGCTTTGCACACCATGTCCACCTCAAAATAACCAAAAACGAAAAAAATTCAAAATTTGGCGGAAAAAAGGGGTGCAACACGAGGACTTCCCAGGAGGTCACCCATCCTAGTACTACTTCGCCCAAGCACGCTTAACTGCGGAGTTCTGATGGGATCCGGTGCATTAGTGGTATGATCGCACCCATTTACTTATCGCTCTCATTTGTATATAACCCCTTCCCAGCCCCATTTCCTTCGAAACTTCGTAACTTTGCGCCCGGTCCCTAATTGAGCAATTGTTTTTTCCAAGCAGGATATTTTTTCGAGATGTACGCTTTGCACACCATGTCCCACCTCAAAATAACCAAAAACGAAAAAAAATTCAAAATTTTGCGGAAAAAGGGTGCAACACGAGGACTTCCAGGAGGTCACCCATCCTAGTACTACTCTCGCCAAGCACGCTTAACTGCGGAGTTCTGATGGGATCCGGTGCATTATGCTGGTATGATCGCACCCATTTACTTATCGCTCTCATTTGTATATAACCCTTCCAGCCCCATTTCCTTCGAAACTTCGTAACTTTGCGCCCGGTCGTCCTAATTGAGCAATTGTTTTTTCCAAGCAGGAT
>NW_018742277.1:0-67534 GCF_001683475.1 Chenopodium quinoa | reverse complement strand
GCTTTGAATGTATTTGACTCTCATTTGATTCAAATAGCTTTATTTGAATGTGTTTGACTTTCATTTGATTCAAATTCCTTTTTTGAATGTGTTGACTTTCATTTGTGTTGAATGTGCTTGACTTTCATTTGATTCAATTAGCTTTGTAGAATGTATTTGACTTTATTTGATTAAAATAGCTTTGTTTGAATGTGTTTGACTTTCATTTGATTCAATTAGCTTTGTAGAATGTATTTGACTTTATTTGATTCAAATAGCTTTGACTTTCATTTGATTCAATTTGCTTTGTAGAATGTATTTGACTTTCATTTGATTCAAATAGCTTTGTTTGAATGTGTTTGACTTTCATTTGATTCAAATAGCTTTATAGAATGTATTTGACATTTATTTGATTTAAATATTTGAAGTGTTTGACTTTCATTTGATTCAATTAGCTTTGTAGAATGTATTTGACTTTCATTTGATTAAAATAGCTTTGTTTGAATGTGTTTGACTTTCATTTGATTCAAAAATTGACTTTCATTTGATTCAAATTTGTTTGAATGTGCTTGACTTTCATTTGATTCAATTAGCTTTGTAGAATGTATTTGACTTTCATTTGATTCAAATAGCTTTGTTTGAATGTGTTTGACTTTTTGAAATGTGTTTGACTTTCATTTGATTTCATTTGACTTTCATTTGAAATAGCTTTGACTTTCATTTGATTTAATTAGCTTTGTAGAATGTATTTGACTTTCATTTGATTAAAATAGCTTTGTTTGAATGTGTTTGACTTTCATTTGATTCAATTAGCTTTGTAGAATGTATTTGACTTTCATTTGATTCAAATAGCTTTGTTTGAATGTGTTTGACTTTCATTTGATTCAATTTGCTTTGTAGAATGTATTTGACTTTCATTTGATTTAGCTTTGTTTAATGTGTTTGACTTTCATTTGATTCTCTTTGTTTGATTATTGAATGTTTGACTTTCAATTTGCTTTGTAGAATGTATTTGACTTTTATTTGATTAATTAGCTTTGTTTGAATGTATTTGACTCTCATTTGATTCAAATAGCTTTATTTGAATGTGTTTGACTTTCATTTGATTCAAATTCCTTTGTTTGAATGTGTTCGACTTTCATTTGATTCAAATAGCATTGTTTGAATGTGCTTGACTTTCATTTGATTCAACTAGCTTTGTAGAATGTTTTGACTTTCATTTGATTTAAATAGCTTTGTTTGAATGTGTTTGACTTTCATTTGATTCAATTAGCTTTGTAGAATGTATTTGACTTTTATTTGATTCAAATAGCTTTGTTTGAATGTGTTTGACTTTCATTTGATTCAATTTGCTTTGTTTGAATGTGTTTGACTTTCATTTGATTCAAATAGCTTTATAGAATGTATTTGACATTTATTTGATTTAAATAGCTTTGTTTTGAATGTGTTTGACTTTCATTTGATTCAATTAGCTTTGTAGAATGTATTTGACTTTCATTTGATTAAAATAGCTTTGTTTGAATGTGTTTGACTTTCATTTGATTCAATTAGCTTTGTAGAATGTATTTGACTTTCATTTGATTCAAATAGCTTTGTTTGAATGTGCTTGACTTTCATTTGATTCAAATAGCTTTATAGAATGTATTTGACATTTATTTGATTTAAATAGCTTTGTTTGAATGTGTTTGACTTTCATTTGATTCAATTTGCTTTGTAGAATGTATTTGACTTTTATTTGATTAATTAGCTTGACTTCATTTGATTCAAATAGCTTTATTTGAATGTGTTTGACTTTCATTTGATTCAAATTCCTTTGTTTGAATGTGTTTGACTTTCATTTGATTCAAATAGCTTTGTTTGAATGTGTTTGACTTTCATTTGATTCAATTAGCTTTATAGAATGTATTTGACATTTATTTGATTTAAATAGCTTGTTTGAATGTGTTTGACTTTTCATTTGATTCAATTAGCTTTGTAGAATGTATTTGACTTTCATTTGATTAAAATAGCTTTGTTTGATGTGTTTGACTTTCATTTGATTCAATTAGCTTTGTAGAATGTATTTGACTTTCATTTGATTCAAATAGCTTTGTTTGAATGTGTTTGACTTTCATTTGATTCAAATAGCTTTATAGAATTTATTTGTTTTGATTTAAATAGCTTTATTTGAATGTGTTTGCATTTGATTCAAATTCCTTTGTTTGAATGTGTTGACTTTCATTTGTTCAAATAGCATTGTTTGAATGTGCTTGACTTTCATTTGATTCAACTAGCTTTGACTTTCATTTGATTCAAATAGCTTTGTTTGAATGTGTTTGACTTTCATTGATTCAATTAGCTTTGTAGAATGTATTTGACTTTCATTTGATTCAAATAGCTTTGTTTGAATGTTTTGACTTTCATTTGATTCAATTTGCTTTTAGAATGTATTTGACTTTTATTTGATTTAATTACTTTGTTTGAATGTATTTGACTCTCATTTGATTCAAATAGCTTTATTTGAATGTGTTTGACTTTCATTTGATTCAAATTCCTTTGTTTGAATGTGTTTGACTTTCATTTGATTCGATTTGCTTTGTAGAATGTATTTGACTTTTATTTGATTCAAATAGCTTTGTTTAATGTGTTTGACTTTCATTTGATTCAATTTGCTTTGTAGAATGTATTTGACTTTATTTGATTTAATTAACTTTGTTTGAATGTATTTGACTCTCATTTGATTCAAATAGCTTATTTGAATGTGTTTGACTTTCATTTGATTCAAATTCCTTTGTTTGAATGTTTCGACTTTCATTTGATTCAAATAGCATTGTTTGAATGTGCTTGACTTTCATTTGATTCAACTAGCTAGAATGTGTTTGACTTTCATTTGATTAAAATAGCTTTGTTTGAATGTGTTTGACTTTCATTTGATTCAAATAGTTGAATGTATTTGACTTCATTTGATTAAAATAGCTTTATTTGAATGTGTTCGATTTGCTTTGTTTGAATGTGTTGACTTTCATTTGATTCAATAATGTATTTGACTTTCATTTGATTAAAATAGCTTTGTTTGAATTTGACTTTTTTGATTCAATTAGCTTTGTAGAATGTATTTGACTTTCATTTGATTCAAATAGCTTTGTTTGAATGTGTTTGACTTTCATTTGATTCAAATAGCTTTATAGAATGTATTTGACTTTATTTGATTTAAATAGCTTTGTTTGAATGTGTTTGACTTTCATTTGATTCAATTTGCTTTGTAGAATGTATTTGACTTTTATTGATTTAATTAGCTTTGTTTGTCATTTGATTCAAATCTTTATTTGAATGTGTTTGACTTTCATTTGATTCAAATTCCTTTGTTTGAATGTGTTCGACTTTCATTTGATTCAAATAGCTTGTTTGAATGTGTTTGACTTTCATTTGATTCAAATAGCTTTATAGAATGTATTTGACTTATTTGATTTAAATAGCTTTGTTTGAATGTGTTTGACTTTCATTTGATTCAATTAGCTTTGTAGAATGTATTTGACTTTCATTTGATTAAAATAGCTTTGTTTGAATGTGTTTGACTTTCATTTGATTCAATTAACTTTGTAGAATGTATTTGACTTTCATTTGATTCAAATAGCTTTGTTTGAATGTTTGACTTTCATTTGATTCAAATAGCTTTATAGAATGTATTTGACATTTATTTGATTTAAATAGCTTTGTTTGAATGTGTTTGACTTTCATTTGATTCAATTTGCTTTGTAGAATGTATTTGACTTTTATTTGATTTAATTAGCTTTTTGAATTTATTTGACTCTCATTTGATTCAAATAGCTTTATTTGAATGTGTTTGACTTTCATTTGATTCAAATTCCTTTGTTTGAATGTGTTTGAATTTCATTTGATTCAAATAGCTTTGTTTGCATGTGTTTGACTTTCATTTGATTCAATTAGCAGAATGTATTTGACATTTATTTGATTTAAATAACTTTGTTTGAATGTGTTTGACTTTCATTTGATTCAATTAGCTTTGTAGAATGTATTTGACTTTCATTTGATTAAAATAGCTTTGTTTGAATGTGTTTGACTTTCATTTGATTCAATTAGCTTTGTAGAATGTATTTGACTTTCATTTGATTCAAATAGCTTTGTTTGAATGTGTTTGACTTTCATTTGATTCAAATAGCTTTATAGAATTTATTTGACATTTTTTTGATTTAAATAGCTTTATTTGAATGTGTTTGACATTCATTTGAATTCAAATTCCTTTGTTTGAATGTGTTCGACTTTCATTTGATTCAAATAGCATTGTTTGAATGTGCTTGACTTTCAATTTGATTCAACTAGCTTTGTAGAATGTATTTGACTTTCATTTGATTCAAATAGCTTTGTTTGAATGTGTTTGACTTTCATTTGATTCAATTAGCTTTGTAGAATGTATTTGACTTTCATTTGATTCAAATAGCTTTGTTTGAATGTGTTTGACTTTCATTTGATTCAATTTGCTTTGTAGAATGTATTTGACTTTATTTGATTTAATTAGCTTTGTTTGAATGTATTTGACTCTCATTTGATTCAAATAGCTTTCTTTGAATGTGTTTGACTTTCATTTGATTCAAATTCCTTTGTTTGAATGTGTTTGACTTTCATTTGATTCGATTTGCTTTGTAGAATGTGTTTGACTTTTATTTGATTCAAATAGCTTTGTTTGAATGTGTTTGACTTTCATTTGATTCAATTTGCTTTGTAGAATGTATTTGACTTTTATTTGATTTAATTAACTTTGTTTGAATGTATTTGACTCTCATTTGATTCAAATAGCTTTAATTTGAATGTGTTTGACTTTCATTTGATTCAAATTCCTTTGTTTGAATGTGTTCGACTTTCATTTGATTCAAATATCATTGTTTGAATGTGCTTGACTTTCATTTGATTCAACTAGCTTTGTAGAATGTGTTTGACTTTCATTTGATTAAATAGCTTTGTTTGAATGTGTTTGACTTTCATTTGATTCAAATAGCTTTATTGAATGTATTTGACTCTCATTTGATTAAAATAGCTTTATTTGAATGTGTTCGACTTTCGTTTGATTCAAATTCCTTTGTTTGAATGTGTTTCGACTTTCATTTGATTCAACTAGCTTTGTAGAATGTATTTGACTTTTATTTGATTCAAATAGCTTTGTTTGAATGTGTTTGACTTTCATTTGATTCAATTGCTTTGTAGAATGTATTTGACTTTCATTTGATTCAAATAGCTTTGTTTGAATGTGTTTGACTTTCATTTGATTCAAATAGCTTTATAGAATGTATTTGACTTTTATTTGATTTAAATAGCTTTGTTTGAATGTGTTTGACTTTCATTTGATTCATTTGCTTTGTAGAATGTATTTGACTTTTATTAGATTTAATTAGCTTTGTTTGAATTTATTTGACTCTCATTTGATTCAAAATAGCTTTATTTGAATGTGTTTGACTTTCATTTGATTCAAATTCCTTTTGTTTGAATGTGTTCGACTTTCATTTGATTCAAATAGCATTGTTTGAATGTGCTTGACTTTCATTTGATTCAACTAGCTTTGTAGAATGTATTTGACTTTCATTTGATTAAAATAGTTTTGTTTGAATGTGTTTGACTTTCATTTGATTCAATTAGCTTTGTAGAATGTATTTGACTTTCATTTGATTCAAATAGCTTTGTTTGATGTGTTTGACTTTCATTTGATTCGATTGCTTTGTAGAATTATTTGACTTTCATTTGATTCAAATAGCTTTGTTGGAATGTGTTTGACTTTCATTTGATTCAAATAGCTTTATAGAATGTATTTGACATTTTATTTGATTTAAATAGCTTTGTTTGAATGTGTTTGACTTTAATTTGATTCAATTAGCTTTGTAGAATGTATTTGACTTTCATTTGATTAAAATAGCTTTGTTTGAATGTGTTTGACTTTCATTTGATTCAATTAGCTTTGTAGAATGTATTTGACTTTCATTTGATTCAAATAGCTTTATTTGAATGTGTTTGACTTTCATTTGATTAAAATAGCTTTATAGAATTTATTAGACATTTATTTGATTTAAATAGCTTTATTTGAATGTGTTTGACATTCATTTGATTCAAATTCATTTGTTTGAATGTGTTTGACTTTCATTTGATTCAAATAGCATTGTTTGAATGTGCTTGACTTTCATTTGATTCAACTAGCTTTGTAGAATGTATTTGACTTTCATTTGATTCAAATAGCTTTGTTTGAATGTGTTTGACTTTCATTTGATTCAATTAGCTTTGTAGAATGTATTTGACTTTCATTTGATTCAAATAGCTTTTGTTTGAATGTGTTTGACTTTCATTTGATTCAATTTGCTTTGTAGAATGTATTTGACTTTTATTTGATTTAATTAGCTTTGTTTGAATGTATTTGACTCTCATTTGATTCAAATAGCTTTATTTGAATGTGTTTGACTTTCATTTGATTCAAATTCCTTTGTTTGAATGTGTTTGACTTTCAGTTGATTCGATTTGCTTTGTAGAATGTATTTGACTTTTATTTGATTCAAATAGCTTTGTTTGAATGTGTTTGACTTTCATTTGATTCAATTTGCTTTGTAGAATGTATTTGACTTTTATTTGATTTAATTAACTTTGTTTGAATGTATTTGACTCTCATTTGATTCAAATAGCTTTATTTGAATGTGTTTGACTTTCATTTGATTCAAATTCCTTTGTTTGAATGTGTTCGACTTTCATTTGATTCAAATAGCATTGTTTGAATGTGCTTGACTTTCATTTGATTCAACTAGCTTTGTAGAATGTGTTTGACTTTCATTTGATTAAAATAGCTTTGTTTGAATGTGTTTGACTTTCATTTGATTCAAATAGCTTTATTGAATGTATTTGACTCTCATTTGATTAAAATAGCTTTATTTGAATGTGTTCGACTTTCGTTGATTCAAATTCCTTTGTTTTGAATGTGTTCGACTTTCTTTGATTCAACTAGCTTTGTAGAATGTATTTGACTTTTATTTGATTCAAATAGCTTTGTTTGAATGTGTTTGACTTTCATTTGATTCAATTAGCTTTGTAGAATGTATTTGACTTTCATTTGATTCAAATAGCTTTGTTTGAATGTGTTTGACTTTCATTTGATTCAAATAGCTTTATAGAATGTATTTGACTTTTTATTTGATTTAAATAGCTTTGTTTGAATGTGTTTGACTTTCATTTGATTCAATTTGCTTTGTAGAATGTATTGACTTTTATTAGATTTAATTAGCTTTGTTTGAATGTATTTGACTCTCATTTGATTCAAATAGCTTTATTTGAATGTGTTTGACTTTCATTTGATTCAAATTCCTTTGTTTGAATGTGTTCGACTTTCATTTGATTCAAATAGCATTGTTTGAATGTGCTTGACTTTCATTTGATTCAACTAGCTTTGTAGAATGTATTTGACTTTCATTTGATTAAAATAGTTTTTTGTTGAATGTGTTTGACTTTCATTTGATTCAATTAGCTTTGTAGAATGTATTTGACTTTCATTTGATTCAAATAGCTTTGTTTGATGTGTTTGACTTTCATTTGATTCGATTTGCTTTGTAGAATTTATTTGACTTTCATTTGATTCAAATAGCTTTGTTGGAATGTGTTTGACTTTCATTTGATTCAAATAGCTTTATAGAATGTATTTGACATTTATTTGATTTAAATAGCTTTGTTTGAATGTGTTTGACTTTAATTTGATTCAATTAGCTTGGTAGAATGTATTTGACTTTCATTTGATTAAAATAGCTTTGTTTGAATGTGTTTGACTTTCATTTGATTCAATTAGCTTTGTAGAATGTATTTGACTTTCATTTGATTTAGCTTTGTTTGAATGTGTTTGACTTTCATTTGATTCAAATAGCTTTGACTTTATTTGAATGTGTTTGACTTTCATTTGATTCAAATTCTTTGTTTGAATGTGTTCGACTTTCATTTGATTCAAATAGCATTGTTTGAATGTGCTTGACTTTCATTTGATTCAACTAGCTTTGTAGAATGTATTTGACTTTCATTTGATTCAAATAGCTTTGTTTGAATGTGTTTGACTTTCATTTGATTCAATTTGCTTGACTTTTTTTGAGCTTTGTTTGTTGACTTCATTTGATTCAAATAGCTTTTTTTGAATGTGTTTGACTTTCATTTGATTCAAATTCCTTTGTTTGAATGTGTTTGACTTTCATTTGATTCTTGCTTTGTAGAATGTATTTGACTTTTATTTGATTCAAATAGCTTTGTTTGAATGTGTTTGACTTTCATTTGATTCAATTTGCTTTGTAGAATGTATTTGACTTTATTTGATTTAATTAGCTTTGTTTGAATGTATTTGACTCTCATTTGATTGTTGAATGTGTTTGACTTTCATTTGATTCAAATTCCTTTGTTTGAATGTGTTGACTTTCATTTGATTCAAATAGCATTGTTTGAATGTGCTTGACTTTCATTTGATTCAATTAGCTTTGTAGAATGTATTTGACTTTCAATAGCTTTGTTTGAATGTGTTTGACTTTCATTTGATTCAAATTGCTTTATTGAATGTATTTGACTCTCATTTGATTAAATAGCTTTATTTGAATGTGTTTGACTTTCATTTGATTCAAATTCCTTTGTTTGAATGTGTTCGACTTTCATTTGATTCAAATAGCATTGTTTGAATGTGCTTGACTTTCATTTGATTCAACTAGCTTTGTAGAATGTATTTGACTTTATTTGATTCAAATAGCTTTGTTTGAATGTGTTTGACTTTCATTTGATTCAATTAGCTTTGTAGAATGTATTTGACTTTTATTTGATTCAAATAGCTTTGTTTGAATGTGTTTGACTTTCATTTGATTCAATTTGCTTTGTAGAATGTATTTGACTTTATTTGATTTAATTAGCTTTGTTTGAATGTTTGACTTTCATTTGATTCAAATAGCAATGTATTTGACATTTTTGTTTATTTGAATGTGTTTGACTTTCATTTGTTTGAATGTTTGACTTTCATTTGATTCAAATAGCATTGTTTGAATGTGCTTGACTTTCATTTGATTCAATTAGCTTTGTAGAATGTATTTGACTTTCATTTGATTCAAATAGCTTTGTTTAAATATGTTTGACTTTCATTTGATTTAAATAGCTTTTATTGAATGTATTTGACTCTCAAATAGCTTTATTTGAATGTTTGACTTTCATTTGATTCAAATTCCTTTGTTTGAGATTTGATTCAAATAGCATTGTTTGAATGTGTAGCTTTGCTTGACTTTCATTTGATTCAAATAGCTTTGTTTGAATGTGTTTGACTTTCATTTGATTCAATTAGCTTTGTAGAATGTATTTGACTTTCATTTGATTCAAATAGCTTTGTTTGAATGTGTTTGACTTTCATTTGATTCAATTTGCTTTGTAGAATGTATTTGACAGCTTTGTTGAATGTATTTGACTTCATTTGATTCAAATAGCTTTATTTGAATTTGACTTTGTTTTGAATGTGTTTGACTTTCATTTGATTCAATTAGCTTTGTAGTTTGACTTTCATTTGATTCAAATAGCTTTGTTTGAATGTTTGACTTTTTGATTCAATTTGCTTTGTAGAATGTATTTGACTTTTATTTGATTTAATAGCTTTGTTTGAATGTGTTTGACTTTCATTTGATTCAAATAGCTTTTAGAATGTATTTGACTTTATTTGATTTAAATAGCTTTGTTTGAATGTGTTTGACTTTCATTTTGATTCAATTAGCTTTATAGAATGTATTTGACTTTCATTTGATTAAAATAGCTTTGTTTGAATGTGTTTGACTTTCATTTGATTCAATTAGCTTTGTAGAAAGTATTTGACTTTCATTTGATTCAAAAATGTGACTTTCATTTGATTCAAATAGCTTTGACAGCTTTTGAATGTCTGCTTTGTAGAATGTATTTGACTTTTATTGATTTAATTAGCTTTGTTTGAATTTATTTGACTCTCATTTGATTCAAATAGCTTTATTTGAATGTGTTTGACTTTCATTTGATTCAAATTCCTTTGTTTGAATGTGTTTGACTTTCATTTGATTCAAATAGCTTTGTTTGAATGTGTTTGACTTTCATTTGATTCAATTAGCTTTGACTTTATTTGATAGCTTTGTTTGAATGTGTTTGACTTTCATTTGATTCAATTAGCTTTGTAGAATGTATTTGACTTTCATTTGATTAAATAGCTTTGTTTGAATGTGTTTGACTTTCATTTGATTCAATTAGCTTTGTAGAATGTATTTGACTTTCATTTGATTCAAATAGCTTTGTTTGAATGTGTTTGACTTTTTGATTCAAATAGCTTTGACTTAAATAGCTTTATTTGAATGTGTTTGACTTTCATTTGATTCAAATTCCTTTGTTTGAATGTGTTCGACTTTCATTTGATTCAAATAGCATTGTTTGAATGTGCTTGATTTCATTTGTTTCAACTAGCTTTGGTGTTTGACTTTCATTTGATTAAAATAGCTTTGTTTGAATGTGTTTGACTTTCATTTGATTCAATTTGCTTTGTAGAATGTATTTGACTTTTATTTGATTTAATTAGCTTTGTTTGAATGTATTTGACTCTCATTTGATTCAAATAGCTTTTTTGAATGTGTTGACTTTCATTTGATTCAAATTCCTTTGTTTGAATGTGTTCGACTTTCATTTGATTCAAATAGCATTGTTTGAATGTGCTTGACTTTCATTTGATTCAACTAGCTTTGTAGAATGTATTTGACTTTCATTTGATTAAAATAGCTTTGTTTGAATGTGTTTGACTTTCATTTGATTCGATTTGCTTTGTAGAATGTATTTGACTTTCATTTGATTCAAATAGCTTTGTTTGAATGTTTGACTTTCATTTGATTTTAGCTTTGTAGAATGTATTTGACTTTATTTGATTAAATAGCTTTGTTTGAATGTGTTTGACTTTCATTTGATTCAATTAGCATTTGACTTTCATTTGATTAAAATAGCTTTGTTTGAATGTGTTTGACTTTCATTTGATTCAATTTGCTTTGTAGAATGTATTTGACTTTCATTTGATTCAAATAGCTTTGTTTGAATGTGTTTGACTTTCATTTGATTCAAATAGCTTTATAGAATTTATTTGACATTTATTTGAATAGCTTTATTTGAATGTTTGACTTTCATTTGATTCAAATTCCTTTGTTTGAATGTGTTGACTTTCATTGAATTTGTGTTTGACTTTCATTTGATTTTAGCATGTATTTGATTTGATTAAATAGCTTTGTTTGAATGTGTTTGACTTTCATTTGATTCAATTTGCTTTGTAGAATGTATTTGACTTTCATTTGATTTAAATAGCTTTGTTTGAATGTGTTTGACTTTTCATTTGATTCAATTAGCTTTGTAGAATGTATTTGACTTTTATTTGATTCAAAATTTTTGTTTGAATGTGTTTGACTTTCATTGTTCTTTCTTTGACTTTTATTTGATTCAAATAGCTTTGTTTGAATGTGTTTGACTTTCATTTGATTCAATTTGCTTTGTAGAATGTATTTGACTTTTATTTGATTTAATTAGCTTTGTTTGAATGTTTTGACTCTCATTTGATTCAAATAGCTTTTTGAATGTGTTTGACTTTCATTTGATTCAAATTCCTTTGTTTGAATGTGTTCGACTTTCATTGATTCAAATAGCATTGTTTGAATGTGCTTGACTTTCATTTGATTCAATAGCTTTGTAGAATGTGTTTGACTTTCATTTGATTAAATAGCTTTGTTTGAATGTGTTTGACTTTCATTTGATTCAATAGCTTTATTGAATGTATTTGACTTTCATTTGATTAAAATAGCTTTATTTGAATGTGTTTGATTTGATTCAAATTCCTTTGTTTGAATGTGTTCGACTTTCATTTGATTCAAATAGCATTGTTTGAATGTGCTTGACTTTCATTTGATTTAGCTTTGTAGAATGTATTTGACTTTTATTTGATTAATAGCTTTGTTTGAATGTGTTTGACTTTCATTTGATTCAATTAGCTTTGTAGAATGTATTTGACTTTTATTTGATTCAAATAGCTTTGTTTGAATGTGTTTGACTTTCATTTGATTCAATTTGCTTTGAATGTATTTGACTTTGATTAATTAGCTTTGTTTGAATGTGTTTGACTTTCATTTGATTCAAATAGCTTTATAGAATGTATTTGACATTTATTTGATTTAATAGCTTTGTTTGAATGTGTTTGACTTTCATTTGATTCAATTGCTTTGTAGAATGTATTTGACTTTTATTTGATTTAATTAGCTTTGTTTGAATGTATTTGACTCTCATTTGATTCAAATAGCTTTATTTGAATGTGTTTGACTTTCATTTGATTCAAATTCCTTTGTTTGAATGTGTTCGACTTTCATTTGATTCAATTAGCATTGTTTGAATGTGCTTGACTTTCATTTGATTCAATTAGCTTTGTAGAATGTATTTGACTTTCATTTGATTCAAATGCTTTGGTTTGACTTTCATTTGATTTCATTTGACTTTCAAATAGCTTTGTTTGAATGTGTTTGACTTTCATTTGATTCAAATAGCTTTATAGAATTTATTTGACATTTATTTGATTTAAATAGCTTTTTTTGAATGTGTTGATTCAAATTCCTTTGTTTGAATGTGTTCGACTTTCATTTGATTCAAATAGCATTGTTTGAATGTGCTTGACATTTGATTCAACTAGCTTTGTAGAATGTATTTGACTTTCATTTGATTAAAATAGCTTTGTTTGAATGTGTTTGACTTTCATTTGATTCAATTAGCTTTGTAGAATGTATTTGACTTTCATTTGATTAAATAGCTTTGTTTGAATGTGTTGACTTTCATTTGAATTTGCTTTGTAGAATGTATTTGACTTTTATTTGATTTAATTAGCTTTGTTGAATGTATTTGACTCTCATTTGATTCAAATAGCTTTATTTGAATGTGTTTGACTTTCATTTGATGCTTTGTTTGAATGTGTTTGACTTTCATTTGATTCAATTTGCTTTGTAGAATGTATTTGACTTTATTGATTTAATTAGCTTTGTTTGAAATTTGACTCTCATTTGATTCAAATAGCTTTATTTGAATGTGTTTGACTTTCATTTGATTCAAATTGAATGTGTTTGATTCAAATAGCTTTGTTTGAATGTGTTTGACTTTCATTTGATTCAATTAGCTTTGTAGAATGTATTTGACTTTCATTTGATTAAAATAGCTTTGTTTGAATGTGTTTGACTTTCATTTGATTCAATTAGCTTTGTAGAATGTATTTGACTTTTATTTGATTCAAATAGCTTTGTTTGAATGTGTTTGACTTTCATTTGATTCAATTTGCTTTGTAGAATGTATTTGACTTTCATTTGATTCAAATAGCTTTGTTTGAATGTGTTTGACTTTCATTTGATTTAGCTTTATAGAATGTATTTGACATTTATTTGATTAAATAGCTTTGTTTGAATGTGTTTGACTTTTATTTGTTGTAGAATGTATTTGACTTTCATTTGATTCAAATAGCTTTTGTTTGAATGTGTTTGACTTTCATTTGATTCAATTAGCTTTGTAGAATGTATTTGACTTTCATTTGATTCAAATAGCTTTGTTTGAATGTGTTTGACTTTCATTTGATTCAAATAGCTTTGATTGTTTTGAATGTGTTTGACTTTCATTTGATTCAAATTCTTTGTTTGAATGTGTTGACTTTTTGATTCAAAAATGTGCTTGACTTTCATTTGATTTAACTAGCTTTGTAGAATGTATTTGACTTTCATTTGATTAAAATAGCTTTGTTTGAATGTGTTTTTTTCAATTAGCTTTGTAGAATGTATTTGACTTTCATTTGATTTTAAATAGCTTTGTTTGAATGTGTTTGACTTTCATTTGATTCAATTAGCTTTGTAGAATGTATTTGACTTTTTGCTTTGTTTGAATGTGTTTGACTTTCATTTGATTCAATTTGCTTTGTAGAATGTATTTGACTTTCATTTGATTCAAATAGCTTTTGTTGAATGTGTTTGACTTTCATTTGATTCAAATAGCTTTATAGAATGTATTTGACATTTATTTGAAAATAGCTTTGTTTGAATGTGTTTGACTTTCATTTGATTCAATTTCTTTGTAGAATGTATTTGACTTTCATTTGATTCCTTTGTTTGAATGTGTTTGACTTTCATTTGATTTTGCTTTGTAGAATGTATTTGACTTTTATTTGATTTAATTAGCTTTGTTTGAATGTATTTGACTCTCATTTGATTCAAATAGCTTTATTTGAATGTGTTTGACTTTCATTTGATTCAAATCTTTGTTTGAATGTGTTTGACTTTCATTTGCTTTGTAGAATGTATTTGACTTTTATTGATTTAATTAGCTTTGTTTGAATGTATTTGACTCTCATTTGATTCAAATAGCTTTATTTGAATGTGTTTGACTTTCATTTGATTCAAATTCTTTGTTTGAATGTGTTTGACTTTTTGATTCAGCTTGAATGTTTGACTTCATTTGATTCAAATAGCTTTGTAGAATGTATTTGACTTTCATTTGATTAAAATAGCTTTGTTTGAATGTGTTTGACTTTCATTTGATTCAATTAGCTTTGTAGAATGTATTTGACTTTCATTTGATTCAAATAGCTTTGTTTGAATGTGTTTGACTTTCATTGATTCGATTTGCTTTGTAGAATGTATTTGTTTGATTCAAATAGCTTTGTTGAATGTGTTTGACTTTCATTTGATTCAGAAATTGACTTATTTGATTAAATAGCTTTGTTTGAATGTGTTTTGACTTTCATTTGATTCATTAGCTTTGTAGAATGTATTTGACTTTCATTTGATTCAAATAGCTTTGTTTTGAATGTGTTTGACTTTCATTTGATTCAATTAGCTTTGTAGAATGTATTTGACTTTCATTTGATTCAAATAGCTTTGTTTTGTCATTTGATTCAAATAGCTTTGTTTGTGAATGTTTGACTTTCATTTGATTCAAATTCCTTTGTTTGAATGTGTTCGACTTTCATTTGATTCAAATAGCATTGTTTGAATGTGCTTGACTTTCATTTGATTTTAGCTTTGTAGAATGTATTTGACTTTCATTTGATTAAAATAGCTTTGTTTGAATGTGTTTGATGATTCAATTAGCTTTGTAGAATGTATTTGACTTTCATTTGATTAAATAGCTTTGTTTGAATGTGTTTGACTTTCATTTGATTTTAGCTTTGTAGAATGTATTTGACTTCATTTGATTCAAATAGCTTTGTTTGAATGTGTTTGACTTTCATTGATTCAATTAGCTTTGTAGAATGTATTTGACTTTCATTTATTCAAATAGCTTTGTTTGAATTTGATTGATTCAATTAGCTTGACTGTCATTTGGCTCAATGTGTTTGATTTCATTTAATTCATTTGCTTTGTAGAATGCATTTCACTTTCATTTGATTAATATAGCTTTGTTTGAATGTATTTGACTTTCATTTAAATTAAATAGCTTTTTTTTAATGTGTTTGACTTTCATTTGATTTAAAAGGCTTTGTTTGAATGTGTTTGACTTTCATTTGATTCAATTAGCTTTGTAGAATGTATTTTACTTTTATTGATTTAATTAGCTTTGTTTGAATTTATTTGACTCTCATTTGATTCAAATAGCTTTGTTTGAATGTGTTTGAATTTCATTTGATTCAATTAGCTTTGTAGAATGTATTTGATTTTCTTGATTCGAAAATTTTGTTTGAATGTGTTTGACTTTCATTTGATTCAATTAGCTTTGTGAATGTGTTTGACTTTCATTTGATTCACTTAGCTTTGTAGAATGTATTTGACTGTCATTTGATTCAAATAGCTCTGTTTGAATGTGTTTGAATTTCATTTAATTCAATTTGCTTTGTAGAATGCATTTCACTTTCATTTGATTAATATAGCTTTGTTTGAATGTATTTGACTTTCATTTAAATTAAAAGCTTTTTTTGAATGTGTTTGACTTTCATTTGATTTAAAAGGCTTTGTTTGAATGTGTTTGACTTTCATTTGATTCAATTAGCTTTGTAGAATGTATTTTACTTTTATTTGATTTAATTAGCTTTGTTTGAATTTATTTGACTCTCATTTGATTCAAATAGCTTTTTTGAATGTGTTTGAATTTCATTTGATTCAATTAGCTTTGTAGAATGTATTTGATTTTCATTTGATTTCTTTGTTTGAATGTGTTTGACTTTCATTTGAATTCTTTGTTTGTGTTTGAATGTTTGACTTTCATTTGATTCAATTAGCTTTGTCTGAATGTGTTTGACTTTCATTTGAGCTTTGATTTGAACTTAGCTTTGTTGAATGTATTTGACTTCATTTGATTCAAATAGCTTGTTTGAATGTGTTTGACTTTCATTTGATTCAATTAGCTTTGTAGAATGTATTTGACTTTCATTTGATTAAAATAGCTTTGTTTGAATGTGCTTGACTTTCATTGATTCAATTAGCTTTGTTTGAATGTGTTTGACTTTCTTTTGATTCAATTAGCTTTGTTGAATGATTTGACTTTCATTTGATTCAAATAGCTTTGTTTGAATGCGTTTAACTTTCATTTGATTCAATTAGCTTGTAGAATACATTTCACTTTCATTTAATTTAAACAACTTTGTTTGAATGTGTTTGACTTTCATTTGACTCAAATAGCTTTATATGAATGTGTTTGACTTTCATTTGATTCCATCAGCTTTGTAGAATATCTTTGACTTCAATTGATTCAAATAGCTTTGTTTGAATGTGTTTGACTTTCATTTGATTCAATTAGCTTTGTAGAATGTATTTGACTTTTATATTTGATTCAAATAGCTTTGTTTGAATGTGTTTGACTTTCATTTGATTGAATTAGCTTTGTTTTGAATGTGTTTGACTTTCATTTGACTCAAATAACTTTGTTTGACTGTGTTTGACTTTCTTTTGTTTCAGTTTGCTTTGTAGAATGTATTTGACTTTCATTTGCTTCAAATAGCTTTGTTTGAATGTGTTTGACTTTCATTTGATTCAATTAGCTTTGTAGAATGTATTTGACATTCATTTAATTAAAATAGCTTTGTTTGAATGTGTTTGACTTTCATTTGATTTAATTAGCTTTGTTTGAATGTGTTTGACTTTCATTTGTTTCAATTTGCTTTGTAGAATGTATTTCACTTTCATTTAATTCAAATAGCTTTGTTTGAATGTGTTTGACTTTCAATTGATTCAATTAGCTTTGTAGAATGTATTTGACTGTCATTTGATTCAAATAGCTCTGTTTGAATGTGTTTGAATTTCATTTAATTCAATTTGCTTTGTAGAATGCATTTCACTTTCATTTGATTAATATAGCTTTGTTTGAATGTATTTGACTTTCATTTAAATTAAATAGCTTTTTTTTAATGTGTTTGACTTTCATTTGATTTAAAAGGCTTTGTTTGAATGTGTTTGACTTTCATTTGATTCAATTAGCTTTCTAGAATGTATTTTACTTTTATTTGATTTAATTAGCTTTGTTTGAATTTATTTGACTCTCATTTGATTCAAATAGCTTTGTTTAAATGTGTTTGAATTTCATTTGATTCAATTAGATTTGTAGAATGTATTTGATTTTCGTTTGATTCGAAATCTTTGTTTGAATGTGTTTGACTTTCATTTGATTCAATTAGCTTTGTCTGAATGTGTTCGACTTTCATTTGATTCAATTAGATTTGTAGAATGTGTTTGACTTTCATTTGATTCGCTTAGCTTTGTAGAATGTATTTGACTGTCATTTGATTCAAATAGCTCTGTTTGAATGTGTTTGAATTTCATTTAATTCAATTTGCTTTGTAGAATGCATTTCACTTTCATTTGATTAATATAGCTTTGTTTGAATGTATTTGACTTTCATTTAAATTAAATAGCTTTTTTTTAATGTGTTTGACTTTCATTTGATTTAAAAGGCTTTGTTTGAATGTGTTTGACTTTCATTTGATTCAATTAGCTTTGTAGAATGTATTTTACTTTTATTTGATTTAATTAGCTTTATTTGAATTTATTTGACTCTCATTTGATTCAAATAGCTTTGTTTGAATGTGTTTGACTTTCATTTGATTCAATTAGCTTTGTAGAATGTATTTGACATTCATTTAATTAAAATAGCTTTGTTTGAATGTGTTTGACTTTCATTTGATTCAATTAGCTTTGTTTGAATGTGTTTGACTTTCATTTGTTTCAATTAGCTTTGTAGAATGTATTTGACTTTCATTTGATTCAAATAGCTTTGTTTGAATGCGTTTGACTTTCAATTGATTCAATTAGCTTTGTAGAATGTATTTGACTGTCATTTGATTCAAATAGCTCTGTTTGAATGTGTTTGAATTTCATTTAATTCAATTTTCTTTGTAGAATGCATTTCACTTTCATTTAATTAATATAGCTTTGTTTGAATGTATTTGACTTTCATTTAAATTAAATAGCTTTTTTTTAATGTGTTTGACTTTCATTTTATTTAAAAGGCTTTGTTTGAATGTGTTTGACTTTCATTTGATTCAATTAGCTTTGTAGAATGTATTTTACTTTTATTTGATTTAATTAGCTTTGTTTGAATTTATTTGACTCTCATTTGATTCAAATAGCTTTGTGTGAATGTGTTTGAATTTCATTTGATTCAATTAGCTTTGTAGAATGTATTTGATTTTCGTTTGATTCGAAATCTTTGTTTGAATGTGTTTGACTTTCATTTGATTCAATTAGCTTTGTACAATGTATTTGACTTTCATTTGATTAAAATAGCTTTGTTTGAATGTGCTTGACTTTCATTTGATTCAATTAGCTTTGTTTGAATGTGTTTGACTTTCATTTGATTCAATTAGCTTTGACTTTCATTTGATTCAAATAGCTTTGTTTGAATGCGTTTAACTTTCATTTGATTCAATTAGCTTTGTAGAATACATTTCACTTTCAATTAATTTAAACAACTTTGTTTGAATGTGTTTGACTTTCATTTGACTCAAATAGCTTTATATGATTGCGTTTGACTTACATTTGATACAATTAGCTTTGTAGAACGTATTTGACTTTCATTTGATTCAAATAGCTTTGTTTGAATGTGTTTGACTTTCGTTTGATTCCATCAGCTTTGTAGAATATCTTTGACTTTCAATTGATTCAAATAGCTTTGTTTGAATGTGTTTGACTTTCATTTGATTCAATTAGCTTTGTAGAATGTATTTGACTTTCATTTGATTCAAATAGCTTTGTTTGAATGTGTTTGACTTTCATTTGATTCAATTAGCTTTGTAGAATGTATTTGACTTTCATTTGAGTCAAATAACTTTGTTTGACTGTGTTTGACTTTCATTTGTTTCAGTTTGCTTTGTAGAATGTATTTGACTTTCATTTCCTTCAAATAGCTTTGTTTGAATGTGTTTGACTTTCATTTGATTCAATTAGCTTTGTAGAATGTATTTGACATTCATTTAATTAAAATAGCTTTGTTTGAATGTGTTTGACTTTCATTTGATTTAATTAGCTTTGTTTGAATGTGTTTGACTTTCATTTGATTCAATTAGCTTTGTAGAATGTATTTGACTTTAATTTTATGCAAATAGCTTTGTTTGAATGTGTTTGACTTTCAATTGATTCAATTAGCTTTGTAGAATGTATTTGACTGTCATTTGATTCAAATAGCTCTGTTTGAATGTGTTTGAATTTCATTTAATTCAATTTGCTTTGTAGAATGCATATCACTTTCATTTGATTAATATAGCTTTGTTTGAATGTATTTGACTTTCATTTAAATTAAATAGCTTTTTTTTAATGTGTTTGACTTTCATTTGATTTAAAAGGCTTTGTTTGAATGTGTTTGACTTTCATTTGATTCAATTAGCTTTGTAGAATGTATTTTACTTTTATTTGATTTAATTAGCTTTGTTTGAATTTATTTGACTCTCATTTGATTCAATTAGTTTTGTGTGAATGTGTTTGAATTTCATTTGATTAAATTAGCTTTGTAGAATGTATTTGATTTTCGTTTGATTCGAAATCTTTGTTTGAATGTGATTGACTTTCATTTGATTCAATTAGCTTTGTAGAATGTATTTGACTTTCATTTGATTAAAATAGCTTTGTTTGAATGTGCTTGACTTTCATTTGATTCAATTAGCTTTGTTTGAATGTGTTTGACTTTCATTTGATTCAATTAACTTTGTAGAATGTATTTGACTTTCATTTAATTCAAATAGCTTTGTTTGAATGTGTTTGACTTTCAATTGATTCAATTAGCTTTGTAGAATGTATTTGACTGTTATTTGATTCAAATAGCTCTGTTTGAATGTGTTTGAATTTCATTTAATTCAATTTGCTTTGAAGAATGCATTTCACTTTCATTTGATTAATATAGCTTTGTTTGAATGTATTTGACTTTCATTTAAATTAAATAGCTTTTTTTTTAATGTGTTTGACTTTCATTTGATTTAAAAGGCTTTGTTTGAATGTGTTTGACTTTCATTTGATTCAATTAGCTTTGTAGAACGTATTTTACTTTTATTTGATTTAATTAGCTTTGTTTGAATTTATTTGACTCTCATTTGATTCAAATAGCTTTGTGTGAATGTGTTTGAATTTCATTTGATTCAATTAGCTTTGTAGAATGTATTTGATTTTCGTTTGATTCGAAATCTTTGTTTGAATGTGTTTGACTTTCATTTGATTCAATTAGCTTTGTAGAATGAATTTGACTTTCATTTGATTAAAATAGCTTTGTTTGAATGTGCTTGACTTTCATTTGATTCAATTAGCTTTGTTTGAATGTGTTTGACTTTCATTTGATTCAATTAGCTTCGTAGAATGTATTTGACTTTCATTTGATTCAAATAGCTTTGTTTGAATGTGTTTGACTTTCAATTGATTCAATTAGCTTTGTAGAATGTATTTGACTGTCATTTGATTCAAATAGCTCTGTTTGAATGTGTTTGAATTTCATTTAATTCAATTTGCTTTGTAGAATGCATTTCACTTTCATTTGATTAATATAGCTTTGTTTGAATGTATTTGACTTTCATTTAAATTAAATAGCTTTTTTTTAATGTGTTTGACTTTCATTTGATTTAAAAGGCTTTGTTTGAATGTGTTTGACTTTCATTTGATTCAATTAGCTTTGTAGAATGTATTTTACTTTTATTTGATTTAATTAGCTTTTTTTTAATTTATTTGACTCTCATTTGATTCAAATAGCTTTGTGTGAATGTGTTTGAATTTCATTTGATTCAATTAGCTTTGTAGAATGTATTAGACTTTTATTTGATTTAATTAGCTTTGTTTGAATGTATTTGACTTTCATTTGATTAAAATAGCTTTGTTTGAATGTGCTTGACTTTCATTTGATTCAATTAGCTTTGTTTGAATGTGTTTGACTTTCATTTGATTCAATTAGCTTTGTTGAATGTATTTGACTTTCATTTGATTCAAATAGCTTTGTTTGAATGCGTTTAACTTTCATTTGATTCAATTAGCTTTGTAGAATACATTTCACTTTCATTCAATTTAAACAACTTTGTTTGAATGTGTTTGACTTTCATTTGACTCAAATAGCTTTATATGATTGCGTTTGACTTACATTTGATACAATTAGCTTTGTAGAACGTATTTGACTTTCATTTGATTCAAATAGCTTTGTTTGAATGTGTTTGACTTTCATTTGATTCCATCAGCTTTGTAGAATATCTTTGACTTTCATTGATTCAAATAGCTTTGTTTGAATATGTTTGACTTTCATTTGATTCAATTAGCTTTGTAGAATGTATTTGACTTTCATTTGATTCAAATAGCTTTGTTTGAATGTGTTTGACTTTCATTTGATTCAATTAGCTTTGTAGAATGTATTTGACTTTCATTTGAGTCAAATAACTTTGTTTGACTGTGTTTGACTTTCATTTGTTTCAGTTTGCTTTGTAGAATGTATTTGACTTTCATTTGCTTCAAATAGCTTTGTTTGAATGTGTTTGACTTTCATTTGATTCAATTAGCTTTGTAGAATGTATTTGACATTCATTTAATTAAAATAGCTTTGTTTGAATGTGTTTGACTTTCATTTGATTCAATTAGCTTTGTTTGAATGTGTTTGACTTTCATTTGATTCAATTAGCTTTGTAGAAGGTATTTGACTTTTATTTTATTCAAATAGCTTTATTTGAATGTGTTTTTCAATTGATTCAATTAGCTTTGTAGAATGTATTTGACTGTCATTTGATTCAAATAGCTTTGTTTGAATGTGTTTGACTTTCATTTGATTCAATTAGCTTTGTAGAATGTATTTGACATTCATTTAATTAAAATAGCTTTGTTTGAATGTGTTTGACTTTCATTTGATTCAATTAGCTTTGTTTGAATATGTTTGACTTTCATTTGATTCAATTAGCTTTGTAGAATGTATTTGACTTTCATTTTATTCAAATAGCTTTGTTTGAATGTGTTTAACTTTCAATTGATTCAATTAGCTTTGTAGAATGTATTTGACTGTCATTTGATTCAAATAGCTCTGTTTGAATGTGTTTGAATTTCATTTAATTCAATTTGCTTTGTAGAATGCATATCACTTTCATTTGATTAATATAGCTTTGTTTGAATGTATTTGACTTTCATTTAAATTAAATAGCTTTTTTTTAATGTGTTTGACTTTCATTTGATTCAAATAGCTTTGTTTGAATGTGTTTGACTTTCATTTGATTTCTAGCTTTGTAGAATGTATTTGACTTTCATTTGATTCAATTAGCTTTGTTTGAATGTGTTTGACTTTCATTTGATTCAATTAGCTTTGTAGAATGTATTTGACTTTCATTTAATTCAAATAGCTTTGTTTGAATGTGTTTGACTTTCAATTGATTCAATTAGCTTTGTAGAATGTATTTGACTGTCATTTGATTTAAATAGCTCTGTTTGAATGTGTTTGAATTTCATTTAATTCAATTTACTTTGTAGAATGCATATCACTTTCATTTGATTAATATAGCTTTGTTTGAATGTATTTGACTTTCATTTAAATTAAATAGCTTTTTTTTAATGGGTTTGACTTTCATTTGATTTAAAAGGCTTTGTTTGAATGTGTTTGACTTTCATTTGATTCAATTAGCTTTGTAGAATGTATTTTACTTTTATTTGGTTTAATTAGCTTTGTTTGAATTTATTTGACTCTCATTTGATTCAAATAGCTTTGTTTGAATGTGTTTGAATTTCATTTGATTCAATTAGCTTTGTAGAATGTATTTGATTTTCGTTTGATTCGAAATCTTTGTTTGAATGTGTTTGACTTTCATTTGATTCAATTAGCTTTGTCTAAATGTGTTTGACTTTCATTTGATTCACTTAGCTTTGTAGAATGTATTTGACTGTCATTTGATTCAAATAGCTCTGTTTGAATGTGTTTGAATTTCATTTAATTCAATTTGCTTTGTAGAATGCATTTCACTTTCATTTGATTAATATAGCTTTGTTTGAATGTATTTGACTTTCATTTAAATTAAATAGCTTTTTTTGAATGTGTTTGACTTTCATTTGATTTAAAAGGCTTTGTTTGAATGTGTTTGACTTTCATTTGATTCAATTAGCTTTGTAGAATGTATTTTACTTTTATTTGATTTAATTAGCTTTGTTTGAATTTATTTGACTCTCATTTGATTCAAATAGCTTTGTTTGAATGTGTTTGAATTTCATTTGATTCAATTAGCTTTGTAGAATGTATTTGATTTTCGTTTGATTCGAAATCTTTGTTTGAATGTGTTTGACTTTCATTTGATTCAATTAGCTTTGTAGAATGTATTTGACTTTCATTTGATTAAAATAGCTTTGTTTGAATGTGCTTGACTTTCATTTGATTCAATTAGCTTTGTTTGAATGTGTTTGACTTTCATTTGATTCAATTAGCTTTGTTGAATGTATTTGACTTTCATTTGATTCAAATAGCTTTTGTTTGAATGCGTTTAACTTTCATTTGATTCAATTAGCTTTGTAGAATGTATTTGACTTTTATTTTATTCAAATAGCTTTATTTGAATGTGTTTTTCAATTGATTCAATTAGCTTTGTGGAATGTATTTGACTGTCATTTGATTCAAATAGCTTTGTTTGAATGTGTTTGACTTTCATTTGATTCAACTACCTTTGTAGAATGTATTTGACATTCATTTAATTAAAATAGCTTTGTTTGAATGTGTTTGACTTTCATTTGATTCAATTAGCTTTGTTTGAATGTGTTTGACTTTCATTTGATTCAATTAGCTTTGTAGAATGTATTTGACTTTCATTTTATTCAAATAGCTTTGTTTGAATGTGTTTGACTTTCAATTGATTCAATTAGCTTTGTAGAATGTATTTGACTGTCATTTGATTCAAATAGCTCTGTTTGAATGTGTTTGAATTTCATTTAATTCAATTTGCTTTGTAGAATGCATATCACTTTCATTTGATTAATATAGCTTTGTTTGAATGTATTTGACTTTCATTTAAATTAAATAGCTTTTTTTTAATGTGTTTGACGTTCATTTGATTTAAAAGGCTTTGTTTGAATGTGTTTGACTTTCATTTGATTCAATTAGCTTTGTAGAATGTATTTTACTTTTATTTGATTTAATTAGCTTTGTTTGAATTTATTTGACTCTCATTTGATTCAATGAGTTTTGTGTGAATGTGTTTGAATTTCATTTGATTCAATTAGCTTTGTAGAATGTATTTGATTTTCGTTTGATTCGAAATCTTTGTTTGAATGTGATTGACTTTCATTTGATTCAATTAGCTTTGTAGAATGTATTTGACTTTCATTTGATTAAAATAGCTTTGTTTGAATGTGCTTGACTTTCATTTGATTCAATTAGCTTTGTTTGAATGTGTTTGACTTTCATTTGATTCAATTAGCTTTGTAGAATGTATTTGACTTTCATTTAATTCAAATAGCTTTGTTTGAATGTGTTTGACTTTCAATTGATTCAATTAGCTTTGTAGAATGTATTTGACTGTTATTTGATTCAAATAGCTCTGTTTGAATGTGTTTGAATTTCATTTAATTCAATTTGCTTTGTAGAATGCATTTCACTTTCATTTGATTAATATAGCTTTGTTTGAATGTATTTGACTTTCATTTAAATTAAATAGCTTTTTTTTTAATGTGTTTGACTTTCATTTGATTTAAAAGGCTTTGTTTGAATGTGTTTGACTTTCATTTGATTCAATTAGCTTTGTAGAACGTATTTTACTTTTATTTGATTTAATTAGCTTTGTTTGAATTTATTTGACTCTCATTTGATTCAAATAGCTTTGTGTGAATGTGTTTGAATTTCATTTGATTCAATTAGCTTTGTAGAATGTATTTGATTTTCGTTTGATTCGAAATCTTTGTTTGAATGTGTTTGACTTTCATTTGATTCAATTAGCTTTGTAGAATGAATTTGACTTTCATTTGATTAAAATAGCTTTGTTTGAATGTGCTTGACTTTCATTTGATTCAATTAGCTTTGTTTGAATGTGTTTGACTTTCATTTGATTCAATTAGCTTCGTAGAATGTATTTGACTTTCATTTTATTCAAATAGCTTTGTTTGAATGTGTTTGACTTTCAATTGATTCAATTAGCTTTGTAGAATGTATTTGACTGTCATTTGATTCAAATAGCTCTGTTTGAATGTGTTTGAATTTCATTTAATTCAATTTGCTTTGTAGAATGCATATCACTTTCATTTGATTAATATAGCTTTGTTTGAATGTATTTGACTTTCATTTAAATTAAATAGCTTTTTTTTAATGTGTTTGACGTTCATTTGATTTAAAAGGCTTTGTTTGAATGTGTTTGACTTTCATTTGATTCAATTAGCTTTGTAGAATGTATTTTACTTTTATTTGATTTAATTAGCTTTGTTTGAATTTATTTGACTCTCATTTGATTCAATTAGTTTTGTGTGAATGTGTTTGAATTTCATTTGATTCAATTAGCTTTGTAGAATGTATTTGATTTTCGTTTGATTCGAAATCTTTGTTTGAATGTGATTGACTTTCATTTGATTCAATTAGCTTTGTAGAATGTATTTGACTTTCATTTGATTAAAATAGCTTTGTTTGAATGTGCTTGACTTTCATTTGATTCAATTAGCTTTGTTTGAATGTGTTTGACTTTCATTTGATTCAATTAGCTTTGTAGAATGTATTTGACTTTCATTTAATTCAAATAGCTTTGTTTGAATGTGTTTGACTTTCAATTGATTCAATTAGCTTTGTAGAATGTATTTGACTGTTATTTGATTCAAATAGCTCTGTTTGAATGTGTTTGAATTTCATTTAATTCAATTTGCTTTGTAGAATGCATTTCACTTTCATTTGATTAATATAGCTTTGTTTGAATGTATTTGACTTTCATTTAAATTAAATAGCTTTTTTTTAATGTGTTTGACTTTCATTTGATTTAAAAGGCTTTGTTTGAATGTGTTTGACTTTCATTTGATTCAATTAGCTTTGTAGAACGTATTTTACTTTTATTTGATTTAATTAGCTTTGTTTGAATTTATTTGACTCTCATTTGATTCAAATAGCTTTGTGTGAATGTGTTTGAATTTCATTTGATTCAATTAGCTTTGTAGAATGTATTTGATTTTCGTTTGATTCGAAATCTTTGTTTGAATGTGTTTGACTTTCATTTGATTCAATTAGCTTTGTAGAATGAATTTGACTTTCATTTGATTAAAATAGCTTTGTTTGAATGTGCTTGACTTTCATTTGATTCAATTAGCTTTGTTTGAATGTGTTTGACTTTCATTTGATTCAATTAGCTTCGTAGAATGTATTTGACTTTCATTTGATTCAAATAGCTTTGTTTGAATGTGTTTGACTTTCAATTGATTCAATTAGCTTTGTAGAATGTATTTGACTGTCATTTGATTTAAATAGCTCTGTTTGAATGTGTTTGAATTTCATTTAATTCAATTTGCTTTGTAGAATGCATTTCACTTTCATTTGATTAATATAGCTTTGTTTGAATGTATTTGACTTTCATTTAAATTAAATAGCTTTTTTTTAATGTGTTTGACTTTCATTTGATTTAAAAGGCTTTGTTTGAATGTGTTTGACTTTCATTTGATTCAATTAGCTTTGTAGAATGTATTTTACTTTTATTTGATTTAATTAGCTTTGTTTGAATTTATTTGACTCTCATTTGATTCAAATAGCTTTGTGTGAATGTGTTTGAATTTCATTTGATTCAATTAGCTTTGTAGAATGTATTTGATTTTCGTTTGATTCGAAATCTTTGTTTGAATGTGTTTGACTTTCATTTGATTCAATTAGCTTTGTAGAATGTATTTGACTTTCATTTGATTAAAATAGCTTTGTTTGAATGTGCTTGACTTTCATTTGATTCAATTAGCTTTGTTTGAATGTGTTTGACTTTCATTTGATTCAATTAGCTTTGTTGAATGTATTTGACTTTCATTTGATTCAAATAGCTTTGTTTGAATGCGTTTAACTTTCATTTGATTCAATTAGCTTTGTAGAATACATTTCACTTTCATTTAATTTAAACAACTTTGTTTGAATGTGTTTGACTTTCATTTGACTCAAATAGCTTTATATGATTGCGTTTGACTTACATTTGATACAATTAGCTTTGTAGAACGTATTTGACTTTCATTTGATTCAAATAGCTTTGTTTGAATGTGTTTGACTTTCATTTGATTCCATCAGCTTTGTAGAATATCTTTGACTTTCAATTGATTCAAATAACTTTGTTTGAATGTGTTTGACTTTCATTTGATTCAATTAGCTTTGTAGAATGTATTTGACTTTCATTTGATTCAAATAGCTTTGTTTGAATGTGTTTGACTTTCATTTGATTCAATTAGCTTTAAAGAATGTATTTGACTTTCATTTGAGTCAAATAACTTTGTTTGACTGTGTTTGACTTTCATTTGTTTCAGTTTGCTTTGTAGAATGTATTTGACTTTCATTTGCTTCAAATAGCTTTGTTTGAATGTGTTTGACTTTCATTTGATTCAATTAGCTTTGTAGAATGTATTTGACATTCATTTAATTAAAATAGCTTTGTTTGAATGTGTTTGACTTTCATTTGATTCAATTAGCTTTGTTTGAATGTGTTTGACTTTCATTTGATTCAATTAGCTTTGTAGAATGTATTTGACTTTTATTTTATTCAAATAGCTTTATTTGAATGTGTTTTTTCAATTGATTCAATTAGCTTTGTAGAATGTATTTGACTGTCATTTGATTCAAATAGCTTTGTTTGAATGTGTTTGACTTTCATTTGATTCAATTAGCTTTGTAGAATGTATTTGACATTCATTTAATTAAAATAGCTTTGTTTGAATGTGTTTGACTTTCATTTGATTCAATTAGCTTTGTTTGAATGTGTTTGACTTTCATTTGATTCAATTAGCTTTGTAGAATGTATTTGACTTTCATTTTATTCAAATAGCTTTGTTTGAATGTGTTTAACTTTCAATTGATTCAATTAGCTTTGTAGAATGTATTTGACTGTCATTTGATTCAAATAGCTCTGTTTGAATGTGTTTGAATTTCATTTAATTCAATTTGCTTTGTAGAATGCATATCACTTTCATTTGATTAATATAGCTTTGTTTGAATGTATTTGACTTTCATTTAAATTAAATAGCTTTTTTTTTAATGTGTTTGACTTTCATTTGATTTAAAAGGCTTTGTTTGAATGTGTTTGACTTTCATTTGATTCAATTAGCTTTGTAGAATGTATTTTACTTTTATTTGATTTAATTAGCTTTGTTTGAATTTATTTGACTCTCATTTGATTCAAATAGTTTTGTGTGAATGTGTTTGAATTTCATTTGATTCAATTAGCTTTGTAGAATGTATTTGATTTTCGTTTGATTCGAAATCTTTGTTTGAATGTGTTTGACTTTCATTTGATTCAATTAGCTTTGTAGAATGTATTTGACTTTCATTTGATTAAAATAGCTTTGTTTGAATGTGCTTGACTTTCATTTGATTCAATTAGCTTTGTTTGAATGTGTTTGACTTTCATTTGATTCAATTAGCTTTGTAGAATGTATTTGACTTTCATTTAATTCAAATAGCTTTCTTTGAATGTGTTTGACTTTCAATTGATTCAATTAGCTTTGTAGAATGTATTTGACTGTCATTTGATTTAAATAGCTCTGTTTGAATGTGTTTTGAATTTCATTTAATTCAATTTACTTTGTAGAATGCATATCACTTTCATTTGATTAATATAGCTTTGTTTGAATGTATTTGACTTTCATTTAAATTAAATAGCTTTTTTTTAATGGGTTTGACTTTCATTTGATTTAAAAGGCTTTGTTTGAATGTGTTTGACTTTCATTTGATTCAATTAGCTTTGTAGAATGTATTTTACTTTTATTTGGTTTAATTAGCTTTGTTTGAATTTATTTGACTCTCATTTGATTCAAATAGCTTTGTTTGAATGTGTTTGAATTTAATTTGATTCAATTAGCTTTGTAGAATGTATTTGATTTTCGTTTGATTCGAAATCTTTGTTTGAATGTGTTTGACTTTCATTTGATTCAATTAGCTTTTGTCTCAATGTGTTTGACTTTCATTTGATTCACTTAGCTTTGTAGAATGTATTTGACTGTCATTTGATTCAAATAGCTCTGTTTGAATGTGTTTGAATTTCATTTAATTCAATTTGCTTTGTAGAATGCATTTCACTTTCATTTGATTAATATAGCTTTGTTTGAATGTATTTGACTTTCATTTAAATTAAATAGCTTTTTTTGAATGTGTTTGACTTTCATTTGATTTAAAAGGCTTTGTTTGAATGTGTTTGACTTTCATTTGATTCAATTAGCTTTGTAGAATGTATTTTACTTTTATTTGATTTAATTAGCTTTGTTTGAATTTATTTGACTCTCATTTGATTCAAATAGCTTTGTTTGAATGTGTTTGAATTTCATTTGATTCAATTAGCTTTGTAGAATGTATTTGATTTTCGTTTGATTCGAAATCTTTGTTTGAATGTGTTTGACTTTCATTTGATTCAATTAGCTTTGTAGAATGTATTTGACTTTCATTTGATTAAAATAGCTTTGTTTGAATGTGCTTGACTTTCATTTGATTCAATTAGCTTTGTTTGAATGTGTTTGACTTTCATTTGATTCAATTAGCTTTGTTGAATGTATTTGACTTTCATTTGATTCAAATAGCTTTGTTTGAATGCGTTTAACTTTCATTTGATTCAATTAGCTTTGTAGAATACATTTCACTTTCATTTAATTTAAACAACTTTGTTTGAATGTGTTTGACTTTCATTTGACTTAAATAGCTTTATATGATTGCGTTTGACTTACATTTGATATAATTAGCTTTGTAGAACGTATTTGACTTTCATTTGATTCAAATAGCTTTGTTTGAATGTGTTTGACTTTCATTTGATTCCATCAGCTTTGTAGAATATCTTTGACTTTCAATTGATTCAAATAGCTTTGTTTGAATGTGTTTGACTTTCATTTGATTTAATTAGCTTTGTAGAATGTATTTGACTTTCATTTGATTCAAATAGCTTTGTTTGAATGTGTTTGACTTTCATTTGATTCAATTAGCTTTGTAGAATGTATTTGACTTTCATTTGAGTCAAATAACTTTGTTTGACTGTGTTTGACTTTCATTTGTTTCAGTTTGCTTTGTAGAATGTATTTGACTTTCATTTGCTTCAAATAGCTTTGTTTGAATGTGTTTGACTTTCATTTGATTCAATTAGCTTTGTAGAATGTATTTCACATTCATTTAATTAAAATAGCTTTGTTTGAATGTGTTTGACTTTCATTTGATTTAATTAGCTTTGTTTGAATGTGTTTGACTTTCATTTGATTCAATTAGCTTTGTAGAATGTATTTGACTTTCATTTTATTCAAATAGCTTTGTTTGAATGTGTTTGACTTTCAATTGATTTAATTAGCTTTGTAGAATGTATTTGACTGTCATTTGATTCAAATAGCTCTGTTTGAATGTGTTTGAATTTCATTTAATTCAATTTGCTTTGTAGAATGCATATCACTTTCATTTGATTAATATAGCTTTGTTTGAATGTATTTGACTTTCATTTAAATTAAATAGCTTTGTTTGAATGTGTTTGACTTTCATTTGATTCAATTAGCTTTGTAGAATGTATTTTACTTTTATTTGATTTAATTAGCTTTGTTTGAATTTATTTGACTCTCATTTGATTCAAATAGTTTTGTGTGAATGTGTTTGAATTTCATTTGATTCAATTAGCTTTGTAGAATGTATTTGATTTTCGTTTGATTCGAAATCTTTGTTTGAATGTGTTTGACTTTCATTTGATTCAATTAGCTTTGTAGAATGTATTTGACTTTCATTTGATTAAAATAGCTTTGTTTGAATGTGCTTGACTTTCATTTGATTCAATTAGCTTTGTTTGAATGTGTTTGACTTTCATTTGATTCAATTAGCTTTGTAGAATGTATTTGACTTTCATTTAATTCAAATAGCTTTGTTTGAATGTGTTTGACTTTCAATTGATTCAATTAGCTTTGTAGAATGTATTTGACTGTCATTTGATTCAAATAGCTCTGTTTGAATGTGTTTGAATTTCATTTAATTCAATTTGCTTTGTAGAATGCATTTCACTTTCATTTGATTAATATAGCTTTGTTTGAATGTATTTGACTTTCATTTAAATTAAATAGCTTTTTTTTAATGTGTTTGACTTTCATTTGATTTAAAAGGCTTTGTTTGAATGTGTTTGACTTTCATTTGATTCAATTAGCTTTGTAGAATGTATTTTACTTTTATTTGATTTAATTAGCTTTGTTTGAATTTATTTGACTCTCATTTGATTCAAATAGCTTTGTGTGAATGTGTTTGAATTTCATTTGATTCAATTAGCTTTGTAGAATGTATTTGATTTTCGTTTCATTCGAAATCTTTGTTTGAATGTGTTTGACTTTCATTTGATTCAATTAGCTTTGTAGAATGAATTTGACTTTCATTTGATTAAAATAGCTTTGTTTGAATGTGCTTGACTTTCATTTGATTCAATTAGCTTTGTTTGAATGTGTTTGACTTTCATTTGATTCAATTAGCTTCGTAGAATGTATTTGACTTTCATTTGATTCAAATAGCTTTGTTTGAATGTGTTTGACTTTCAATTGATTCAATTAGCTTTGTAGAATGTATTTGACTGTCATTTGATTCAAATAGCTCTGTTTGAATGTGTTTGAATTTCATTTAATTCAATTTGCTTTGTAGAATGCATTTCACTTTCATTTGATTAATATAGCTTTGTTTGAATGTATTTGACTTTCATTTAAATTAAATAGCTTTTTTTTAATGTGTTTGACTTTCATTTGATTTAAAAGGCTTTGTTTGAATGTGTTTGACTTTCATTTGATTCAATTAGCTTTGTAGAATGTATTTTACTTTTATTTGATTTAATTAGCTTTGTTTGAATTTATTTGACTCTCATTTGATTCAAATAGCTTTGTGTGAATGTGTTTGAATTTCATTTGATTCAATTAGCTTTGTAGAATGTATTTGATTTTCGTTTGATTCGAAATCTTTGTTTGAATGTGTTTGACTTTCATTTGATTCAATTAGCTTTGTAGAATGTATTTGACTTTCATTTGATTAAAATAGCTTTGTTTGAATGTGCTTGACTTTCATTTGATTCAATTAGCTTTGTTTGAATGTGTTTGACTTTCATTTGATTCAATTAGCTTTGTTGAATGTATTTGACTTTCATTTGATTCAAATAGCTTTGTTTGAATGCGTTTAACTTTCAATTGATTCTATTAGCTTTGTAGAATACATTTCACTTTCATTTAATTTAAACAACTTTGTTTGAATGTGTTTGACTTTCATTTGACTCAAATAGCTTTATATGATTGCGTTTGACTTACATTTGATACAATTAGCTTTGTAGAACGTATTTGACTTTCATTTGATTCAAATAGCTTTGTTTGAATGTGTTTGACTTTCATTTGATTCCATCAGCTTTGTAGAATATCTTTGACTTTCAATTGATTCAAATAGCTTTGTTTGAATGTGTTTGACTTTCATTTGATTCAATTAGCTTTGTAGAATGTATTTGACTTTCATTTGATTCAAATAGCTTTGTTTGAATGTGTTTGACTTTCATTTGATTCAATTAGCTTTGTAGAATGTATTTGACTTTCATTTGAGTCAAATAACTTTGTTTGACTGTGTTTGACTTTCATTTGTTTCAGTTTGCTTTGTAGAATGTATTTGACTTTCATTTGCTTCAAATAGCTTTGTTTGAATGTGTTTGACTTTCATTTGATTCAATTAGCTTTGTAGAATGTATTTGACATTCATTTAATTAAAATAGCTTTGTTTGAATGTGTTTGACTTTCATTTGATTTAATTAGCTTTGTTTGAATGTGTTTGACTTTCATTTGATTCAATTAGCTTTGTAGAATGTATTTGACTTTCATTTTATTCAAATAGCTTTGTTTGAATGTGTTTGACTTTCAATTGATTCAATTAGCTTTGTAGAATGTATTTGACTGTCATTTGATTCAAATAGCTCTGTTTGAATGTGTTTGAATTTCATTTAATTCAATTTGCTTTGTAGAATGCATATCACTTTCATTTGATTAATATAGCTTTGTTTGAATGTATTTGACTTTCATTTAAATTAAATAGCTTTTTTTTAATGTGTTTGACTTTCATTTGATTTAAAAGGCTTTGTTTGAATGTGTTTGACTTTCATTTGATTCAATTAGCTTTGTAGAATGTATTTTACTTTTATTTGATTTAATTAGCTTTGTTTGAATTTATTTGACTCTCATTTGATTCAAATAGTTTTGTGTGAATGTGTTTGAATTTCATTTGATTCAATTAGCTTTGTAGAATGTATTTGATTTTCGTTTGATTCGAAATCTTTGTTTGAATGTGTTTGACTTTCATTTGATTCAATTAGCTTTGAAGAATGTATTTGACTTTCATTTGATTAAAATAGCTTTGCTTGACTTTCATTTGATTCAATTAGCTTTGTTTGAATGTGTTTGACTTTCATTTGATTCAATTAGCTTTGTAGAATGTATTTGACTTTCATTTAATTCAAATAGCTTTGTTTGAATGTGTTTGACTTTCAATTGATTCAATTAGCTTTGTAGAATGTATTTGACTGTCATTTGATTCAAATAGCTCTGTTTGAATGTGTTTGAATTTCATTTAATTCAATTTACTTTGTAGAATGCATATCACTTTCATTTGATTAATATAGCTTTGTTTGAATGTATTTGACTTTCATTTAAATTAAATAGCTTTTTTTTAATGGGTTTGACTTTCATTTGATTTAAAAGGCTTTGTTTGAATGTGTTTGACTTTCATTTGATTCAATTAGCTTTGTAGAATGTATTTTAATTTTATTTGGTTTAATTAGCTTTGTTTGAATTTATTTGACTCTCATTTGATTCAAATAGCTTTGTTTGAATGTGTTTGAATTTCATTTGATTCAATTAGCTTTGTAGAATGTATTTGATTTTCGTTTGATTCGAAATCTTTGTTTGAATGTGTTTGACTTTCATTTGATTCAATTAGCTTTGTCTCAATGTGTTTGACTTTCATTTGATTCACTTAGCTTTGTAGAATGTATTTGACTGTCATTTGATTCAAATAGCTCTGTTTGAATGTGTTTGAATTTCATTTAATTCAATTTGCTTTGTAGAATGCATTTCACTTTCATTTGATTAATATAGCTTTGTTTGAATGTATTTGACTTTCATTTAAATTAAATAGCTTTTTTTTGAATGTGTTTGACTTTCATTTGATTTAAAAGGCTTTGTTTGAATGTGTTTGACTTTCATTTGATTCAATTAGCTTTGTAGAATGTATTTTACTTTTATTTGATTTAATTAGCTTTGTTTGAATTTATTTGACTCTCATTTGATTCAAATAGCTTTGTTTGAATGTGTTTGAATTTCATTTGATTCAATTAGCTTTGTAGAATGTATTTGATTTTCGTTTGATTCGAAATCTTTGTTTGAATGTGTTTGACTTTCATTTGATTCAATTAGCTTTGTAGAATGTATTTGACTTTCATTTGATTAAAATAGCTTTGTTTGAATGTGCTTGACTTTCATTTGATTCAATTAGCTTTGTTTGAATGTGTTTGACTTTCATTTGATTCAATTAGCTTTGTTGAATGTATTTGACTTTCATTTGATTCAAATAGCTTTGTTTGAATGCGTTTAACTTTCATTTGATTCAATTAGCTTTGTAGAATACATTTCACTTTCATTTAATTTAAACAACTTTGTTTGAATGTGTTTGACTTTCATTTGACTCAAATAGCTTTATATGATTGCGTTTGACTTACATTTGATATAATTAGCTTTGTAGAACGTATTTGACTTTCATTTGATTCAAATAGCTTTGTTTGAATGTGTTTGACTTTCATTTGATTCCATCAGCTTTGTAGAATATCTTTGACTTTCAATTGATTCAAATAGCTTTGTTTGAATGTGTTTGACTTTCATTTGATTCAATTAGCTTTGTAGAATGTATTTGACTTTCATTTGATTCAAATAGCTTTGTTTGAATGTGTTTGACTTTCATTTGATTCAATTAGCTTTGTAGAATGTATTTGACTTTCATTTGAGTCAAATAACTTTGTTTGACTGTGTTTGACTTTCATTTGTTTCAGTTTGCTTTGTAGAATGTATTTGACTTTCATTTGCTTCAAATAGCTTTGTTTGAATGTGTTTGACTTTCATTTGATTCAATTAGCTTTGTAGAATGTATTTCACATTCATTTAATTAAAATAGCTTTGTTTGAATGTGTTTGACTTTCATTTGATTTAATTAGCTTTGTTTGAATGTGTTTGACTTTCATTTGATTCAATTAGCTTTGTAGAATGTATTTGACTTTCATTTTATTCAAATAGCTTTGTTTGAATGTGTTTGACTTTCAATTGATTTAATTAGCTTTGTAGAATGTATTTGACTGTCATTTGATTCAAATAGCTCTGTTTGAATGTGTTTGAATTTCATTTAATTCAATTTGCTTTGTAGAATGCATATCACTTTCATTTGATTAATATAGCTTTGTTTGAATGTATTTGACTTTCATTTAAATTAAATAGCTTTGTTTGAATGTGTTTGACTTTCATTTGATTCAATTAGCTTTGTAGAATGTATTTTACTTTTATTTGATTTAATTAGCTTTGTTTGAATTTATTTGACTCTCATTTGATTCAAATAGTTTTGTGTGAATGTGTTTGAATTTCATTTGATTCAATTAGCTTTGTAGAATGTATTTGACTTTCAGTTGCTTCAAATAGCTTTGTTTGAATGTGTTTGACTTTCATTTGATTCAATTAGCTTTGTAGAATGTATTTGACATTCATTTAATTAAAATAGCTTTGTTTGAATGTGTTTGACTTTCATTTGATTTAATTAGCTTTGTTTGAATGTGTTTGACTTTCATTTGTTTCAATTTGCTTTGTAGAATGTATTTCACTTTCATTTAATTCAAATAGCTTTGTTTGAATGTGTTTGACTTTCAATTGATTCAATTAGCTTTGTAGAATGTATTTGACTGTCATTTGATTCAAATAGCTCTGTTTGAATGTGTTTGAATTTCATTTAATTCAATTTGCTTTGTAGAATGCATTTCACTTTCATTTGATTAATATAGCTTTGTTTGAATGTATTTGACTTTCATTTAAATTAAATAGCTTTTTTTAATGTGTTTGACTTTCATTTGATTTTAAAAGGCTTTGTTTGAATGTGTTTGACTTTCATTTGATTCAATTAGCTTTGTAGAATGTATTTTACTTTTATTTGATTTAATTAGCTTTGTTTGAATTTATTTGACTCTCATTTGATTCAAATAGCTTTGTGTGAATGTGTTTGAATTTCATTTGATTCAATTAGCTTTGTAGAATGTATTTGATTTTCGTTTCATTCGAAATCTTTGTTTGAATGTGTTTGACTTTCATTTGATTCAATTAGCTTTGTAGAATGAATTTGACTTTCATTTGATTAAAATAGCTTTGTTTGAATGTGCTTGACTTTCATTTGATTCAATTAGCTTTGTTTGAATGTGTTTGACTTTCATTTGATTCAATTAGCTTCGTAGAATGTATTTGACTTTCATTTATTCAAATAGCTTTGTTTTGAATGTGTTTGACTTTCAATTGATTCAATTAGCTTTGTAGAATGTATTTGACTGTCATTTGATTCAAATAGCTCTGTTTGAATGTGTTTGAATTTCATTTAATTCAATTTGCTTTGTAGAATGCATTTCACTTTCATTTGATTAATATAGCTTTGTTTGAATGTATTTGACTTTCATTTAAATTAAATAGCTTTTTTTTAATGTGTTTGACTTTCATTTGATTTAAAAGGCTTTGTTTGAATGTGTTTGACTTTCATTTGATTCAATTAGCTTTGTAGAATGTATTTTACTTTTATTTGATTTAATTAGCTTTGTTTGAATTTATTTGACTCTCATTTGATTCAAATAGCTTTGTGTGAATGTGTTTGAATTTCATTTGATTCAATTAGCTTTGTAGAATGTATTTGATTTTCGTTTGATTCGAAATCTTTGTTTGAATGTGTTTGACTTTCATTTGATTCAATTAGCTTTGTAGAATGTATTTGACTTTCATTTGATTAAAATAGCTTTGTTTGAATGTGCTTGACTTTCATTTGATTCAATTAGCTTTGTTTGAATGTGTTTGACTTTCATTTGATTCAATTAGCTTTGTTGAATGTATTTGACTTTCATTTGATTCAAATAGCTTTGTTTGAATGCGTTTAACTTTCAATTGATTCTATTAGCTTTGTAGAATACATTTCACTTTCATTTAATTTAAACAACTTTGTTTGAATGTGTTTGACTTTCATTTGACTCAAATAGCTTTATATGATTGCGTTTGACTTCATTTGATACAATTAGCTTTGTTAGAACGTATTTGACTTTCATTTGATTCAAATAGCTTTGTTTGAATGTGTTTGACTTTCATTTGATTCCATCAGCTTTGTAGATATCTTTGACTTTCATTGATTCAAATAGCTTTGTTTGAATGTGTTTGACTTTCATTTGATTCAATTAGCTTTGTAGAATGTATTTTAATTTTATTTGGTTTAATTAGCTTTGTTTGAATTTATTTGACTCTCATTTGATTCAAATAGCTTTGTTTGAATGTGTTTGAATTTCATTTGATTCAATTAGCTTTGTAGAATGTATTTGATTTTCGTTTGATTCGAAATCTTTGTTTGAATGTGTTTGACTTTCATTTGATTCAATTAGCTTTGTCTTCAATGTGTTTTGACTTTCATTTGATTCAACTTAGCTTTGTAGAATGTATTTGACTGTCATTTGATTCAAATAGCTCTGTTTGAATGTGTTTGAATTTCATTTAATTCAATTTGCTTTGTAGAATGCATTTCACTTTCATTTGATTAATATAGCTTTGTTTGAATGTATTTGACTTTCATTTAAATTAAATAGCTTTTTTTTAATGTGTTTGACTTTCATTTGATTTAAAAGGCTTTGTTTGAATGTGTTTGACTTTCATTTGATTCAATTAGCTTTGTAGAATGTATTTTACTTTTATTTGATTTAATTAGCTTTGTTTGAATTTATTTGACTCTCATTTGATTCAAATAGCTTTGTGTGAATGTGTTTGAATTTCATTTGATTCAATTAGCTTTGTAGAATGTATTTGATTTTCGTTTGATTCGAAATCTTTGTTTGAATGTGTTTGACTTTCATTTGATTCAATTAGCTTTGTAGAATGTATTTGACTTTCATTTGATTAAAATAGCTTTGTTTGAATGTGCTTGACTTTCATTTGATTCAATTAGCTTTGTTTGAATGTGTTTGACTTTCATTTGATTCAATTAGCTTTGTTGAATGTATTTGACTTTCATTTGATTCAAATAGCTTTGTTTGAATGCGTTTAACTTTCATTTGATTCAATTAGCTTTGTAGAATACATTTCACTTTCATTTAATTTAAACAACTTTGTTTGAATGTGTTTGACTTTCATTTGACTCAAATAGCTTTATATGATTGCGTTTGACTTACATTTGATACAATTAGCTTTGTAGAACGTATTTGACTTTCATTTGATTCAAATAGCTTTGTTTGAATGTGTTTGACTTTCATTTGATTCCATCAGCTTTGTAGAATATCTTTGACTTTCAATTGATTCAAATAGCTTTGTTTGAATGTGTTTGACTTTCATTTGATTCAATTAGCTTTGTAGAATGTATTTGACTTTCATTTGATTCAAATAGCTTTGTTTGAATGTGTTTGACTTTCATTTGATTCAATTAGCTTTGTAGAATGTATTTGACTTTCATTTGAGTCAAATAACTTTGTTTGACTGTGTTTGACTTTCATTTGTTTCAGTTTGCTTTGTAGATCGTATTTGACTTTCATTTGCTTCAAATAGCTTTGTTTGAATGTGTTTGACTTTCATTTGATTCAATTAGCTTTGTAGAATGTATTTGACATTCATTTAATTAAAATAGCTTTGTTTGAATGTGTTTTGACTTTCATTTGATTCAATTAGCTTTGTTTGAATGTGTTTGACTTTCATTTGATTCAATTAGCTTTGTAGAATGTATTTGACTTTCATTTAATTCAAATAGCTTTTTTTGAATGTGTTTGACTTTCAATTGATTCAATTAAGCTTTGTAGAATGTATTTGACTTTTCATTTGATTCAAAATAGCTCTGTTTGAATGTGTTTGAATTTCATTTAATTCAATTTGCTTTGTAGAATGCATATCACTTTCATTTGATTAATATAGCTTTGTTTGAATGTATTTGACTTTCATTTAAATTAAATAGCATTTTTTTTAATGGGTTTGACTTTCATTTGATTTAAAAGGCTTTGTTTGAATGTGTTTGACTTTCATTTGATTCAATTAGCTTTGTAGAATGTATTTTACTTTTATTTGGTTTAATTAGCTTTGTTTGAATTTATTTGACTCTCATTTGATTCAAATAGCTTTGTTTGAATGTGTTTGAATTTCATTTGATTCAATTAGCTTTGTAGAATGTATTTGATTTTCGTTTGATTCGAAATCTTTGTTTGAATGTGTTTGACTTTCATTTGATTCAATTAGCTTTGTCTCCATGTGTTTGACTTTCATTTGATTCACTTAGCTTTGTAGAATGTATTTGACTGTCATTTGATTCAAATAGCTCTGTTTGAATGTGTTTGAATTTCATTTAATTCAATTTGCTTTGTAGAATGCATTTCACTTTCATTTGATTAATATAGCTTTGTTTGAATGTATTTGACTTTCATTTAAATTAAATAGCTTTTTTTGAATGTGTTTGACTTTCATTTGATTTAAAAGGCTTTGTTTGAATGTGTTTGACTTTCATTTGATTCAATTAGCTTTGTAGAATGTATTTTACTTTTATTTGATTTAATTAGCTTTGTTTGAATTTATTTGACTCTCATTTGATTCAAATAGCTTTGTTTGAATGTGTTTGAATTTCATTTGATTCAATTAGCTTTGTAGAATGTATTTGATTTTCATTTGATTCGAAATCGTTGTTTGAATGTGTTTGACTTTCATTTGATTCAATTAGCTTTGTCTGAATGTGTTTGACTTTCATTTGATTCAATTAGCTTTGTAGAATGTGTTTGACTTTCATTTGATTCACTTAGCTTTGTTGAATGTATTTGACTTTCATTTGATTCAAATAGCTTTGTTTGAATGTGTTTGACTTTCATTTGATTTAATTAGCTTTGTAGAATGTATTTGACTTTCATTTGATTAAAATTACTTTGTTTGAATGTGCTTGACTTTCATTTGATTCAATTAGCTTTGTTTGAATGTGTTTGACTTTCATTTGATTCAATTAGCTTTGTTGAATGTATTTGACTTTCATTTGATTCAAATAGCTTTGTTTGAATGTGTTTAACTTTCATTTGATTCAATTAGCTTTGTAGAATACATTTCACTTTCATTTGATTTAAACAACTTTGTTTGAATGTGTTTGACTTTCATTTGACTCAAATAGCTTTATATGATTGTGTTTGACTTACATTTGATACAATTAGCTTTGTAGAACGTATTTGACTTTCATTTGATTCAAATAGCTTTGTTTGAATGTGTTTGACTTTCATTTGATTCCATCAACTTTGTAGAATATCTTTGACTTTCAATTGATTCAAATAGCTTTGTTTGAATGTGTTTGACTTTCATTTGATTCAATTAGCTTTGTAGAATGTATTTGACTTTCATTTGATTCAAATAGCTTTGTTTGAATGTGTTTGACTTTCATTTGATTAAATTAGCTTTGTAGAATGTATTTGACTTTCATTTGAGTCAAATAACTTTGTTTGACTGTGTTTGACTTTCATTTGTTTCAGTTTGCTTTGTAGAATGTATTTGACTTTCATTTGCTTCAAATAGCATTGTTTGAATGTGTTTGACTTTCATTTGATTCAATTAGCTTTGTAGAATGTATTTGACATTCATTTAATTAAAATAGCTTTGTTTGAATGTGTTTGACTTTCATTTGATTCAATTAGCTTTGTTTGAATGTGTTTGACTTTCATTTGATTCAATTAGCTTTGTAGAATGTATTTGACTTTTATTTTATTCAAATAGCTTTGTTTGAATGTGTTTTTCAATTGATTCAATTAGCTTTGTAGAATGTATTTGACTGTCATTTGATTCAAATAGCTCTGTTTGAATGTGTTTGAATTTCATTTAATTCAATTTGCTTTATAGAATGCATTTCACTTTCATTTGATTAATATAGCTTTGTTTGAATGTATTTGACTTTCATTTAAATTAAATAGCTTTTTTTTAATGTGTTTGACTTTCATTTGATTTAAAAGGCTTTGTTTGAATGTGTTTGACTTTCATTTGATTCAATTAGCTTTGTAGAATGTATTTTACTTTTATTTGATTTAATTAGCTTTGTTTGAATTTATTTGACTCTCATTTGATTCAAATAGCTTTGTTTGAATGTGTTTGAATTTTATTTGATTCAATTAGCTTTGTAGAATGTATTTGATTTTCATTTGATTAGAAATCTTTGTTTGAATGTGTTTGACTTTCATTTGATTCAATTAGCTTTGTCTGAATGTGTTTGACTTTCCTTTGATTCAATTAGCTTTGTAGAATGTATTTGACTTTCATTTGATTCAAATAGCTTTGTTTGAATGTGTTTGACTTTCATTTGATTCAATTAGCTTTGTAGAATGTATTTGACTTTCATTAAATTAAAATAGCTTTGTTTGAATGTGCTTGACTTTCATTTGATTCAATTAGCTTTGTTTGAATGTGTTTGACTTTCATTTGATTCAATTAGCTTTGTTGAATGTAGTTGACTTTCATTTGATTCAAATAGCTTTGTTTGAATGCGTTTAACTTTCATTTGATTCAATTAGCTTTGTAGAATACATTTCACTTTCATTTAATTTAAATAACTTTGTTTGAATGTGTTTGACTTTCATTTGACTCAAATAGCTTTATATGATTGCGTTTGACTTACATTTGATACAATTAGCTTTGTAGAACGTATTTGACTTTCATTTGATTCAAATAGCTTTGTTTGAATGTGTTTGACTTTCATTTGATTCCATCAGCTTTGTAGAATATCTTTGACTTTCAATTGATTCAAATAGCTTTGTTTGAATGTGTTTGACTTTCATTTGATTCAATTAGCTTTGTAGAATGTATTTGACTTTCATTTGATTCAAATAGCTTTGTTTAAATGTGTTTGACTTTCATTTGATTCAATTAGCTTTGTAGAATGTATTTGACTTTCATTTGAGTCAAATAACTTTGTTTGACTGTGTTTGACTTACATTTGTTTCAGTTTGCTTTGTAGAATGCATTTGACTTTCATTTGCTTCAAATAGCTTTGTTTGAATGTGTTTGACTTTCATTTGATTCAATTAGCTTTGTAGAATGTATTTGACATTCATTTAATTAAAATAGCTTTGTTTAAATGTGTTTGACTTTCATTTGATTCAATTAGCTTTGTTTGAATGTGTTTGACTTTCATTTGATTCAATTAGCTTTGTAGAATGTATTTGACTTTCATTTTATTCAAATAGCTTTGTTTGAATGTGTTTGACTTTCAATTGATTCAATTAGCTTTGTAGAATGTATTTGACTGTCATTTGATTTAAATAGCTCTGTTTGAATGTGTTTGAATTTCATTTAATTCAATTTGCTTTGTAGAATGCATTTCACTTTCATTTGATTAATATAGCTTTGTTTGAATGTATTTGACTTTCATTTAAATTAAATAGCTTTTTTTTAATGTGTTTGACTTTCATTTGATTTAAAAGGCTTTGTTTGAATGTGTTTGACTTTCATTTGATTCAATTAGCTTTGTAGAATGTATTTTACTTTTATTTGATTTAATTAGCTTTGTTTGAATTTATTTGACTCTCATTTGATTCAAATAGCTTTGTTTGAATGTGTTTGAATTTCATTTGATTCAATTAGCTTTGTAGAATGTATTTGATTTTCATTTGATTCGAAATCTTTGTTTGAATGTGTTTGACTTTCATTTGATTCAATTAGCTTTGTTTGAATGTGTTTGACTTTCATTTGTTTCAATTAGCTTTGTAGAATGTATTTGATTTTCATTTGATTCAAATAGCTTTGTTTCAATGTGTTTGACTTTCAATTGATTCAATTGGCTTTGTAGAATGTATTTGACTGTCATTTGATTCAAATAACTTTATTTGAATGTGTTTGAATTTCATTTAATTCAATTAGCTTTGTAGAATGCATTTTTACTTTCATTTGATTTATATAGCTTTGTTTGAATGTATTTGACTTTCATTTAAATTAAAAAAGCTCTTTTTGAATGTGTTTGACTTTCATTTGATTTAAAAGGCTTTGTTTGAATGTGTTTGACTTTCATTTGATTCAATTAGCTTTATAGAATGTATTTTACTTTTATTTGATTTAATTAGCTTTGTTTGAATTTATTTGACTCTCATTTGATTCAAATAGCTTTGTTTGAATGTGTTTAAATTTCATTTGATTCAATTAGCTTTGTAGAATGTATTTAATTTTCATTTTATTCGAAATCTTTGTTTGAATGTGTTTGACATTCATTTGATTCAATTAGCTTTGTTTGAATGTGTTTGTCTTTCATTTGATTCAATTTGCTTTGTTTGAATGTGTTTGACTTTCATTTCATTCACTTAGCTTTGTTGAATGTATTTGACTTTCATTTGATTCAAATAGCTTTGTTTGAATGTGTTTGACTTTCATTTGATTCAATTAGCTTTGTAGAATGTATTTGACATTCATTTAATTAAAATAGCTTTGTTTAAATGTGTTTGACTTTCATTTGATTCAATTAGCTTTGTTTTAATGTGTTTGACTTTCATTTGTTTCAATTAGCTTTGTAGAACGTATTTGATTTTCATTTGATTCAAATAGCTTTGTTTGAATGTGTTTGACTTTCAATTGATTCAATTAGCTTTGTAGAATATATTTGACTATCATTTGATTCAAATAGCTTTATTTGAATGTGTTTGAATTTCATTTTATTCAATTAGCTTTGTAGAATGCATTTCACTTTCATTTGATTTATATAGCTTTGTTTGAATGTGTTTGACTTTCATTTAAATTAAAAAGCTTTTTAATTAATGTGTTTGACTTTCATTTGATTTAAAAGGCTTTGTTTGAATGTGTTTGACTTTCATTTGATTCAATTAGCTTTGTAGAATGTATAGTACTTTCATTTGATTCAAATAGCTTTGTTTGAATGTGTTTGACTTTCAATTGATTCAATTAGCTTTGTAGAATGTATTTGACTGTCATTTGATTCAAATAGCTTTATTTGAATGTGTTTGAATTTCATTTAATTACTTCGTTTTGTAGAAGGCATTTCACTTTCATTTGATTTATATAGCTTTGTTTGAATGTGTTTTGACTTTCATTTAAATTAAAAAGCTTTTTTTGAATGTGTTTGACTTTCATTTGATTTAAAAAGACTTTGTTTGAATGTGTTTGACTTTCATTTGATTCAATTAGCTTTGTAGAATATATTTTACTTTTATTTTATTTAATTAGCTTTGTTTGAATTTATTTGACTCTGATTTGATTCAAATAGCTTTGTTTGAATGTGTTTGACTTTCATTTGATTCAATTAGCTTTGTAGAATGTATTTGACATTCATTTAATTAAAAAAGCTTTGTTTGAATGTGTTTGACTTTCATTTGATTCAATTAGCTTTGTTTGAATGTGTTTGACTTTCATTTGTTTCAATTAGCTTTGTAGAATGTATTTGATTTTCATTTGATTCAAATAGCTTTGTTTGAATGTTTTTGACTTTCAATTGATCGAATTAGATTTGTAGAATGTATTTGACTGTCATTTGATTCAAATAGCTTAATTTGAATGTGTTTGAATTTCATTTAATTAAATTAGCTTTGTAGAATGCATTTTTACTTTCATTTGATTTATATAGCTTTGTTTGAATGTATTTGAATTTCATTTAAATTAAAAAGCTCTTTTTGAATGTGTTTGACTTTCATTTAATTTAAAAGGCTTTGTTTGAATGTGTTTCATTTGATTCAATTAGCTTTGTAGAATGTATTTTATTTTTATTTGATTTAATTAGCTTTGTTTGAATTTATTTGACTCTCATTTGATTCAAATAGCTTTGTTTGAATGTGTTTAAATTTCATTTGATTCAATTAGCTTTGTAGAATGTATTTGATTTCATTTGATTCGAAATCTTTGTTTGAATGTGTTTGACATTCATTTGATTCAATTAGCTTTGTTTGAATGTGTTTGACTTTCATTTGATTCAATTTGCTTTGTTTGAATGTGTTTGACTTTCATTTCATTCACTTAGCTTTGTTGAATGTATTTGACTTTCATTTGATTCAAATAGCGTTGTTTGAATGTGTTTGACTTTCATTTGATTCAATTAGCTTTGTAGAATGTATTTGACATTCATTTAATTAAAATAGCTTTGTTTAAATGTGTTTGACTTTCATTTGATTCAATTAGCTTTGTTTGAATGTGTTTGACTTTCATTTGTTTCAATTAGCTTTGTAGAACGTATTTGATTTTTATTTGATTCAAATAGCTTTGTTTGAATGTGTTTGACTTTCAATTGATTCAATTAGCTTTGTAGAATGTATTTGACTGTCATTTGATTCAAATAGCTTTATTTGAATGTGTTTGAATTTCATTTTATTCAATTAGCTTTGTAGAATGCATTTCACTTTCATTTGATTTATATTGCTTTGTTTGAATGTGTTTGACTTTCATTTAAATTAAAAAGCTTTTTATGAATGTGTTTGACTTTCATTTGATTTAAAAGGCTTTGTTTGAATGTGTTTGACTTTCATTTGATTCAATTAGCTTTGTAGAATGTATAGTACTTTCATTTGATTCAAATAGCTTTGTTTGAATGTGTTTGACTTTCAATTGATTCAATTAGCTTTGTAGAATGTATTTGACTGTCATTTGATTCAAATAGCTTTATTTGAATGTGTTTAAATTTCATTTAATTACTTCGTTTTGTAGAAGGCATTTCACTTTCATTTGATTTATATAGCTTTGTTTGAATGTGTTTGACTTTCATTTAAATTAAAAAGCTTTTTTTGAATGTGTTTTACTTTCATTTGATTTAAAAAGACTTTGTTTGAATGTGTTTGACTTTCATTTGATTCAATTAGCTCTGTAGAATATATATTACTTTTATTTTATTTAATTAGCTTTGTTTGAATTTATTTGACTCTGATTTGATTCAAATAGCTTTGTTTGAATGTGTTTTGACTTTCATTTGATTCAATTAGCTTTGTAGAATGTATTTGACATTCATTTAATTAAAAAAGCTTTGTTTGAATGTGTTTGACTTTCATTTGATTCAATTAGCTTTGTTTGAATGTGTTTGACTTTCATTTGTTTCAATTAGCTTTGTAGAATGTATTTGATTTTCATTTGATTCAAATAGCTTTGTTTGAATGTGTTTGACTTTCAATTGATCGAATTAGCTTTGTAGAATGTATTTGACTGTCATTTGATTCAAATAGCTTAATTTGAATGTGTTTGAATTTCATTTAATTCAATTAGCTTTGTAGGCATTTTTACTTTCATTTGATTTATATAGCTTTGTTTGAATGTATTTGAATTTCATTTAAATTAAAAAGCTCTTTTTGAATGTGTTTGACTTTCATTTGATTTAAAAGGCTTTGTTTGAATGTGTTTGACTTTCATTTGATTCAATTAGCTTTGTAGAATGTATTTTATTTTTATTTTATTTAATTAGCTTTGTTTGAATTTATTTGACTCTCATTTGATTCAAATAGCTTTGTTTGAATGTGTTTGAATTTCATTTGATTCAATTAGCTTTGTAGAATGTATTTGATTTCATTTGATTCGAAATCTTTGTTTGAATGTGTTTGACATTCATTTGATTCAATTAGCTTTGTTTGAATTTGTTTGACTTTCATTTGATTCAATTTGCTTTGTTTGAATGTGTTTGACTTTCATTTGATTCACTTAGCTTTGTTGAATGTATTTGACTTTCATTTGATTCAAATAGTTTTGTTTGAATGTGTTTGACTTTCATTTGATTCAATTAGCTTTGTAGAATGTATTTGACATTCATTTAATTAAAATAGCTTTGTTTAAATGTGTTTGACTTTCATTTGATTCAATTAGCTTTGTTTGAATGTGTTTGACTTTCATTTGTTTCAATTAGCTTTGTAGAATGTATTTGATTTTCATTTGATTCAAATAGCTTTGTTTGAATGTGTTTGACTTTCAATTGATTCAATTAGCTTTGTAGAATGTATTTGACTGTCATTTGATTCAAATAGCTTTATTTGAATGTGTTTGAATTTCATTTAATTCAATTAGCTTTGTAGAATGCATTTCACTTTCATTTGATTTATATAGCTTTGTTTGAATGTGTTTGACTTTCATTTAAATTAAAAAGCTTTTTTTGAATGTGTTTGACTTTCATTTGATTTAAAAGGCTTTGTTTGAATGTGTTTGACTTTCATTTGATTCAATTAGCTTTGTAGAATGTATTTTACTTTCATTTGATTCAAATAGCTTTGTTTGAATGTGTTTGACTTTCAATTGATTCAATTTGCTTTGTAGAATGTATTTGACTGTCAGTTGATTCAAATAGCTTTATTTGAATGTGTTTGAATTTCATTTAATTCAATTTGCTTTATAGAATGCATTTCACTTTCATTTGATTAATATAGCTTTGTTTGAATGTATTTGACTTTCATTTAAATTAAATAGCTTTTTTTTAATGTGTTTGACTTTCATTTGATTTTAAAGGCTTTGTTTGAATGTGTTTGACTTTCATTTGATTCAATTAGCTTTGTAGAATGTATTTTACTTTTATTTGATTTAATTAGCTTTGTTTGAATTTATTTGACTCTCATTTGATTCAAATAGCTTTGTTTGAATGTGTTTGACTTTCATTTGATTTCATTAGCTTTGTAGAATGTATTTGACTGTCATTTGATTCAAATAGCTCTGTTTGAATGTGTTTGAATTTCATTTAATTCAATTTGCTTTGTTTGAATGTGTTTGACTTTCATTTGATTCAATTTACTTTGTTTGAATGTGTTTGACTTTCATTTGACTTCCTTAGCTTTGTTGAATGTATTTGACTTTCATTTGATTCAAATAGCTTTGTTTGAATGTGTTGGACTTTCATTTGTTTCAATTAGCTTTGTAGAATGTATTTGATTTTCATTTGATTCATATAGCTTTGTTTGAATGTGTTTGACTTTTAATTGATTCAATTAGCTTTGTAGAATGTATTTGACTGTCATTTGATTCAAATAGCTTAATTTAAATGTCTTTGAATTTCATTTAATTCAATTAGCTTTGTAGAATGCATTTTTACTTTCATTTGATTTATATAGCTTTGTTTGAATGTGTTTGACTTTCATTTAAATTAAAAAGCTTTTTTTGAATGTGTTTGACTTTCATTTGATTTAAAAAGACTTTGTTTAAATGTGTTTGACTTTCATTTGATTCAATTAGCTTTGTAGAATGTATTTTACTTTTATTTTATTTAATTAGCTTTGTTTGAATTTATTTGACTCTGATTTGATTCAAATAGCTTTGTTTGAATGTGTTTGACTTTCATTTGATTCAATTAGCTTTGTAGAATGTATTTGACATTCATTTAATTAAAAAAGCTTTGTTTGAATGTGTTTGACTTTCATTTGATTTAATTAGCTTTGTTTGAATGTGTTTGACTTTCATTTGTTTCAATTAGCTTTGTAGAATGTATTTGATTTTCATTTGATTCAAATAGCTTTGTTTGAATGTGTTTGACCTTCAATTGATTCAATTAGCTTTGTAGAATGTATTTGACTGTCGTTTGATTCAAATAGCTTAATTTGAATGTGTTTGAATTTCATTTAATTCAATTAGCTTTGTAGAATGCATTTTTACTTTCATTTGATTTATATAGCTTTGTTTGAATGTATTTGAATTTCATTTAAATTAAAAAGCTCTTTTTGAATGTGTTTGACTTTCATTTGATTTAAAAGGCTTTGTTTGAATGTGTTTGACTTTCATTTGATTCAATTAGCTTTGTAGAATGTATTTTATTTTTATTTGATTTAATTAGCTTTGTTTGAATTTATTTGACTCTCATTTGATTCAAATAGCTTTGTTTGAATGTGTTTGAATTTCATTTGATTCAATTAGCTTTGTAGAATGTATTTGATTTCATTTGATTCGAAATCTTTGTTTGAATGTGTTTGACATTCATTTGATTCAATTAGCTTTGTTTGAATGTGTTTGACTTTCATTTGATTCAATTTGCTTTGTTTGAATGTGTTTGACTTTCATTTGATTCACTTAGCTTTGTTGAATGTATTTGACTTTCATTTGATTCAAATAGCTTTGTTTGAATGTGTTTGACTTTCATTTGATTCAATTAGCTTTGTAGAATGTATTTGACATTCATTTAATTAAAATAGCTTTGTTTAAATGTGTTTGACTTTCATTTGATTCAATTAGCTTTGTTTGAATGTGTTTGACTTTCATTTGTTTCAATTAGCTTTGTAGAATGTATTTGATTTTCATTTGATTCAAATAGCTTTGTTTGAATGTGTTTGACTTTCAATTGATTCAATTAGCTTTGTAGAATGTATTTGACTGTCATTTGATTCAAATAGCTTTATTTGAATGTGTTTGAATTTCATTTAATTCAATTAGCTTTGTAGAATGCATTTCACTTTCATTTGATTTATATAGCTTTGTTTGTATGTGTTTGACTTTCATTTAAATTAAAAAGCTTTTTTTGAATGTGTTTGACTTTCATTTGATTTAAAAGGCTTTGTTTGAATGTGTTTGACTTTCATTTGATTCAATTAGCTTTGTAGAATGTATTTTACTTTCATTTGATTCAAATAGCGTTGTTTGAATATGTTTGACTTTCAATTGATTCAATTTGCTTTGTAGAATGTATTTGACTGTCAGTTGATTCAAATAGCTTTATTTGAATGTGTTTGAATTTCATTTAATTTAATTTTCTTTATAGAATGCATTTCACTTTCATTTGATTAATATAGCTTTGTTTGAATGTATTTGACTTTCATTTAAATTAAAATAGCTTTTTTTTTAAAGTGTTTGACTTTCATTTGATTTAAAAGGCTTTGTTTGAATGTGTTTGACTTTCATTTGATTCAATTAGCTTTGTAGAATGTATTTTACTTTTATTTGATTTAATTAGCTTTGTTTGAATTTATTTGACTCTCATTTGATTCAAATAGCTTTGTTTGAATGTGTTTGACTTTCATTTGATTTCATTAGCTTTGTAGAATGTATTTGACTTTCATTTCATTCAAATAGCTTTATTTGAATGTGTTTGACTTTCAATTGATTCAATTAGCTTTGTAGAATGTATTTGACTGTCATTTGATTCAAATAGCTCTGTTTGAATGTGTTTGAATTTCATTTAATTCAATTTGCTTTGTTTGAATGTGTTTGACTTTCATTTGATTCAATTTTCTTTGTTTGAATGTGTTTGACTTTCATTTGACTTCCTTAGCTTTGTTGAATGTATTTGACTTTCATTTGATTCAAATAGCTTTGTTTGAATGTGTTTGACTTTCATTTGTTTCAATTAGCTTTGTAGAATGTATTTGATTTTCATTTGATTCATATAGCTTTGTTTGAATGTGTTTGACTTTCAATTGATTTAATTAGCTTTGTAGAATGTATTTGACTGTCATTTGATTCAAATAGCTTAATTTAAATGTCTTTGAATTTCATTTAATTCAATTAGCTTTGTAGAATGCATTTTTACTTTCATTTGATTTATATAGCTTTGTTTGAATGTGTTTGACTTTCATTTAAATTAAAAAGCTTTTTTTGAATGTGTTTGACTTTCATTTGATTTAAAAAGACTTTGTTTGAATGTGTTTGACTTTCATTTGATTCAATTAGCTTTGTTGAATGTATTTTACTTTTATTTTATTTAATTAGCTTTGTTTGAATTTATTTGACTCTGATTTGATTCAAATAGCTTTGTTTAAATGTGTTTGACTTTCATTTGATTCAATTAGCTTTGTAGAATGTATTTGACATTCATTTAATTAAAATAGCTTTGTTTGAATGTGTTTGACTTTCATTTGATTCAATTAGCTTTGTTTGAATGTGTTTGACTTTCATTTGTTTCAATTAGCTTTGTAGAATGTATTTGATTTTCATTTGATTCAAATAGCTTTGTTTGAATGTGTTTGACCTTCAATTGATTCAATTAGCTTTGTAGAATGTATTTGACTGTCGTTTGATTTAAATAGCTTAATTTGAATGTGTTTGAATTTCATTTAATTCAATTAGCTTTGTAGAATGCATTTTTACTTTCATTTGATTTATATAGCTTTGTTCGAATGTATTTGACTTTCATTTAAATTAAAAAGCTCTTCTTGAATGTGTTTGACTTTCATTTGATTTAAAAGGCTTTGTTTGAATGTGTTTGAATTTCATTTGATTCAATTACCTTTGTAGAATGTATTTGATTTCATTTGATTCGAAATCTTTGTTTGAATGTGTTTGACATTCATTTGATTCAATTAGCTTTGTTTGAATGTGTTTGACTTTCATTTGATTCAATTTGCTTTTGTTTGAATGTGTTTGACTTTCATTTCATTCACTTAGCTTTGTTGAATGTATTTGACTTTCTTTTGATTCAAATAGCTTTGTTTGAATGTGTTTGACTTTCATTTGATTCAATTAGCTTTGTTGAATGTATTTGACATTCATTTAATTAAAATAGCTTTGTTTAAATGTGTTTGACTTTCATTTGATTCAATTAGCTTTGTTTGAATGTGTTTGACTTTCATTTATTTCAATTAGCTTTGTAGAACGTATTTGATTTTCATTTGATTCAAATAGCTTTGTTTGAATGTGTTTGACTTTCAATTGATTCAATTAGCTTTGTAGAATGTATTTGACTGTCATTTGATTCAAATAGCTTTATTTGAATGTGTTTGAATTTCATTTTATTCAATTGGCTTTGTAGAATGCATTTCACTTTCATTTGATTTATATAGCTTTGTTTGAATGTGTTTGACTTTCATTTAAATTAAAAAGCTTTTTATGAATGTGTTTGACTTTCATTTGATTTAAAAGGCTTTGTTTGAATGTGTTTGACTTTCATTTGATTCAATTAGCTTTGTAGAATATATAGTACTTTCATTTGATTCAAATAGCTTTGTTTGAATGTGTTTGACTTTCAATTGATTCAATTAGCTTTGTAGAATGTATTTGACTGTCATTTGATTCAAATAGCTTTATTTGAATGTGTTTTGAATTTCATTTAATTACTTCGTTTTGTAGAAGGCATTTCACTTTCATTTGATTTATATAGCTTTGTTTGAATGTGTTTGACTTTCATTTAAATTAAAAAGCTTTTTTTGAATGTGTTTGACTTTCATTTGATTTAAAAAGACTTTGTTTGAATGTGTTTGACTTTCATTTGATTCAATTAGCTTTGTAGAATATATTTTACTTTTATTTTATTTAATTAGCTTTGTTTGAATTTATTTGACTCTGATTTGATTCAAATAGCTTTGTTTGAATGTGTTTGACTTTCATTTGATTCAATTAGCTTTGTAGAATGTATTTGACATTCATTTAATTAAAAAAGCTTTGTTTGAATGTGTTTGACTTTCATTTGATTCAATTAGCTTTGTTTGAATGTGTTTTGACTTTCATCTGTTTGAATTAGCTTTGTAGAATGTATTTGATTTTCATTTGATTCAAATAGCTTTGTTTGAATGTGTTTGACTTTCAATTGATTCAATTAGCTTTGTAGAATGTATTTGACTGTCATTTGATTCAAATAGCTTTATTTGAATGTGTTTGAATTTCATTTAATTACTTCGTTTTGTAGAAGGCATTTCACTTTCATTTGATTTATATAGCTTTGTTTGAATGTGTTTGACTTTCATTTAAATTAAAAAGCTTTTTTTGAATGTGTTTGACTTTCATTTGATTTAAAAAGACTTTGTTTGAATGTGTTTGACTTTCATTCGATTCAATTAGCTTTTGTAGAATGTATTTTACTTTTATTTTATTTAATTAGCTTTGTTTGAATTTATTTGACTCTGATTTGATTCAAATAGCTTTGTTTGAATGTGTTTGAATTTCATTTGATTCAATTAGCTTTGTAGAATGTATTTGACATTCATTTAATTAAAATAGCTTTGTTTGAATGTGTTTGACTTTCATTTGATTCAATTAGCTTTGTTTGAATGTGTTTGACTTTCATTTGTTTCAATTAGCTTTGTAGAATGTATTTGATTTTCATTTGATTCAAATAGCTTTGTTTGAATGTGTTTGACCTTCAATTGATTCAATTAGCTTTGTAGAATGTATTTGACTGTCGTTTGATTTAAATAGCTTAATTTGAATGTGTTTGAATTTCATTTAATTCAATTAGCTTTGTAGAATGCATTTTTACTTTCATTTGATTTATATAGCTTTGTTCGAATGTATTTGACTTTCATTTAAATTAAAAAGCTCTTTTTGAATGTGTTTGACTTTCATTTGATTTAAAAGGCTTTGTTTGAATGTGTTTGACTTTCATTTGATTCAATTACCTTTGTAGAATGTATTTTACTTTTATTTGCTTTAATTAGCTTTGTTTGAATTTATTTGACTCTCATTTAATTCAAATAGCTTTGTTTGAATGTGTTTGAATTTCATTTGATTCAATTAGCTTTGTAGAATGTATTTGATTTCATTTGATTCGAAATCTTTGTTTGAATGTGTTTGACATTCATTTGATTCAATTAGCTTTGTTTGAATGTGTTTGACTTTCATTTGATTCAATTTGCTTTGTTTGAATGTGTTTGACTTTCATTTCATTCACTTAGCTTTGTTGAATGTATTTGACTTTCTTTTGATTCAAATAGCTTTGTTTGAATGTGTTTGACTTTCATTTGATTCAATTAGCTTTGTAGAATGTATTTGACATTCATTTAATTAAAATAGCTTTGTTTAAATATGTTTGACTTTCATTTGATTCAATTAGCTTTGTTTGAATGTGTTTGACTTTCATTTGTTTCAATTAGCTTTGTAGAACGTATTTGATTTTCATTTGATTCAAATAGCTTTGTTTGAATGTGTTTGACTTTCAATTGATTCAATTAGCTTTGTAGAATGTATTTGACTGTCATTTGATTCAAATAGCTTTATTTGAATGTGTTTGAATTTCATTTTATTCAATTAGCTTTGTAGAATGCATTTCACTTTCATTTGATTTATATAGCTTTGTTTGAATGTGTTTGACTTTCATTTAAATTAAAAAGCTTTTTATGAATGTGTTTGACTTTCATTTGATTTAAAAGGCTTTGTTTGAATGTGTTTCACTTTCATTTGATTCAATTAGCTTTGTAGAATGTATAGTACTTTCATTTGATTCAAATAGCTTTGTTTGAATGTGTTTGACTTTCAATTGATTTAATTAGCTTTGTAGAATGTATTTGACTGTCATTTGATTCAAATAGCTTTATTTGAATGTGTTTGAATTTCATTAAATTCAAATTTGCTTTATATGAATGCATTTCACTTTCATTTGATTAATATAGCTTTGTTTGAATGTATTTGACTTTCATTTAAATTAAATAGCTTTTTTTTTAATGTGTTTGACTTTCATTATGATTTAAAAGGCTTTGTTTGAATGTGTTTGACTTTCATTTGATTCAATTAGCTTTGTAGAATGTATTTTACTTTTATTTGATTTAATTAGCTTTGTTTGAATTTATTTGACTCTCATTTGATTCAAATAGCTTTGTTTGAATGTGTTTGACTTTCATTTGATTTCATTAGCTTTGTAGAATGTATTTTACTTTTATTTTATTTAATTAGCTTTGTTTGAATTTATTTGACTCTGATTTTGATTCAAATAGCTTTGTTTGAATGTGTTTGACTTTCATTTTGATTCAATTAGCTTTGTAGAATGTATTTGACATTCATTTAATTAAAATAGCTTTGTTTGAATGTGTTTGACTTTCATTTGATTCAATTAGCTTTGTTTGAATGTGTTTGACTTTCATTTGTTTGAATTAGCTTTGTAGAATGTATTTGATTTTCATTTGATTCAAATAGCTTTGTTTGAATGTGTTTGACTTTCAATTGATCGAATTAGCTTTGTAGAATGTATTTGACTGTCATTTGATTCAAATAGCTTAATTTGAATGTGTTTGAATTTCATTTAATTCAATTAGCTTTGTAGAATGCATTTTTACTTTCATTTGATTTATATAGCTTTGTTTGAATGTATTTGAATTTCATTTAAATTAAAAAGCTCTTTTTGAATGTGTTTGACTTTCATTTGATTTAAAAGGCTTTGTTTGAATGTGTTTGACTTTCATTTGATTCAATTAGCTTTGTAGAATGTATTTTACTTTTATTTGATTTATTAGCTTTGTTTGAATTTATTTGACTCTCATTTGATTCAAATAGCTTTGTTTGAATGTGTTTGAATTTCATTTGATTCAATTAGCTTTGTAGAATGTATTTGATTTTCATTTGATTCGAAATCTTTGTTTGAATGTGTTTGACTTTCATTTGATTCAATTAGCTTTGTTTGAATGTGTTTGACTTTCATTTGATTTCAATATTTGCTTTGTTTGAATGTGTTTGACTTTCATTTGATTCAATTAGCTTTGTAGAATGTATTTGACATTCATTTAATTAAAATAGCTTTGTTTGAATGTGTTTGACTTTCATTTGATTCAATTAGCTTTGCTTGAATGTGTTTCACTTTTATTTGATTCAATTAGCTATGTTAGAACGTATTTGACTTTCATTTTGATTCAAATAGCTTTATTAAAATGTGTTTGAATTTCATTTAATTCAATTAGCTTTTTAGAATGCATTTCACCTTCATTTGATTTATATAGCTTTGTTTGAATGTGTTTGACTTTCATATAAATTAAAAAGCTTTTTTTGAATGTGTTTGACTTTCATTTGATTTAAAAGGCTTTGTTTGAATGTCTTTGACTTTCATTTGATTCAATTAGCTTTGTAGAATGTATTTTACTTTCATTTGATTCAAATAGCTTTGTTTGAATGTGTTTGACTTTCATTTAATTCAATTTGCTTTGTAGAATGCATTTCACTTTCATTTGATTTATATAGCTTTGTTTGAATGTGTTTGACTTTCATTTAAATTAAAAAGATTTTTTTGAATGTGTTTGACTTTCATTTGATTTAAAAGACTTTGTTTGAATGTGTTTGACTTTCATTTGATACAATTAGCTTTGTAGAATGTATTTTACTTTTATTTTATTTAATTAGCTTTGTTTGAAATTATTTGACTCTAATTTGATTCAAATAGCTTTTTTTAATTGTGTTTGACTTTCATTTGATTCAATTAGCTTTGTAGAATGTATTTGACTTTCATTTGATTCAAATAGCTTTATTTGAATGTGTTTGACTTTCATTTGATTCAATTAGCTTTGTAGAATGTATTTGACTTTCATTTGATTCGAAATCTTTGTTTGAATGTGTTTGACTTTCATTTAATTCAATTAGATTTGTTTGAATGTGTTTGACTCTAATTTAATTCAATTAGCTTTGTAGAATGTATTAGACTTTTATTTGATTTAATTAGCTTTGTTTGAATGTATTTGACTCTCATTTGATTCAAATAGCTTTGTTTGAATGTGTTTGACTTTCATTTGATTCAAATAGCTTTGTTTGAATGTGTTTGACTTTCATTTGATTCAATTAGCTTTGTAGAATGTATTTGACTTTCATTTGATTAAAATAGCTTTGTTTGAATGTGCTTGACTTTCATTTGATTCAAATAGCTTTGTTTGAATGTGTTTGACTTTCATTTGATTCAATTAGCTTTGTAGAATGTATTTAACATTCATTTAATTAAAATAGCTTTGTTTGAATGTGTTTGACTTTCATTTAAATGTGTTTGAATGTATTTGACTTTCATTTAAATTAAATAGCTTTTTTGAATGTGATTGACTTTCTTTTGATTTAAAAGGCTTTGTTTTGAATGTGTTTGACTTTCATTTGATTCAATTAGCTTTGTAGAATGTATTTTACTTTTATTTGATTTAATTAGCTTTGTTTGAATTTATTTGACTCTCATTTGATTCAAATAGCTTTGTTTGAATGTGTTTGAATTTCATTTGATTCAATTAGCTTTGTAGAATGTATTTGATTTTCATTTGATTCGAAATCTTTGTTTGAATGTGTTTGACTTTCATTTGATTCAATTAGCTTTGTTTGAATGTGTTTGACTTTCATTTGATTCAATTAGCTTTGTAGAATGTGTTTGACTTTCATTTGATTCACTTTGCTTTGTTGAATGTATTTGACTTTCATTTGATTCAAATAGCTTTGTTTGAATGTGTTTGACTTTCTTTTGATTCAATTAGCTTTGTAGAATGTATTTGACATTCATTTAATTAAAATAGCTTTGTTTGAATGTGTTTGACTTTCATTTGATTCAATTAGCTTTGTTTGAATGTGTTTGACTTTCATTTGTTTCAATTAGCTTTGTAGAATGTATTTGATTTTCATTTGATTCAAATAGCTTTGTTTGAATGTGTTTGACTTTCAATTGATTCAATTAGCTTTGTAGAATGTATTTGACTGTCATTTGATTCAAATAGCTTTATTTGAATGTGTTTGAATTTCATTTAATTCAATTAGCTTTGTAGAATGCATTTTTACTTTCATTTATATTATATAGCTTTGTTTGAATGTATTTGACTTTCATTTAAATTAAAAAGCTCTTTTTTAATGTGTTTGACTTTCATTTGATTTAAAAGGCTTTGTTTGAATGTGTTTGACTTTCATTTGATTCAATTAGCTTTGTAGAATGTATTTTACTTTTATTTGATTTTATTAGCTTTGTTTGAATTTATTTGACTCTCATTTGATTCAAATAGCTTTGTTTGAATGTGTTTGAGATTCATTTGATTTAATTAGCTTTGTAGAATGTATTGATTTTCATTTGATTCGAAATCTTTGTTTGAATGTGTTTGACTTTCATTTGATTCAATTAGCTTTGTTTGAATGTGTTTGACTTTCATTTGATTCAATTTGCTTTGTCTGAATGTGTTTTGACTTTCATTTGATTCAATTAGCTTTGTAGAATGTATTTGACATTCATTTAATTAAAATAGCTTTGTTTGAATGTGTTTGACTTTCATTTGATTCAATTAGCTTTGCTTGAATGTGTTTCACTTTTATTTGATTCAATTAGCTATGTAGAACGTATTTGACTTTCATTTGATTCAAATAGCTTTATTAAAATGTGTTTGAATTTCATTTAATTCAATTAGCTTTTTAGAATGCATTTCACCTTCATTTGATTTATATAGCTTTGTTTGAATGTGTTTGACTTTCATATAAATTAAAAAGCTTTTTTGAATGTGTTTGACTTTCATTTGATTTAAAAGGCTTTGTTTGAATGTCTTTGACTTTCATTTGATTCAATTAGCTTTGTAGAATGTATTTTACTTTCATTTGATTCAAATAGCTTTGTTTGAATGTGTTTGACTTTCATTTAATTCAATTTGCTTTGTAGAATGCATTTCACTTTCATTTGATTTATATAGCTTTGTTTGAATGTGTTTGACTTTCATTTAAATTAAAAAGATTTTTTTGAATGTGTTTGACTTTCATTTGATTTAAAAGACTTTGTTTGAATGTGTTTGACTTTCATTTGATACAATTAGCTTTGTAGAATGTATTTTACTTTTATTTTATTTAATTAGCTTTGTTTGAAATTATTTGACTCTAATTTGATTCAAATAGCTTTTTTTAATTGTGTTTGACTTTCATTTGATTCAATTAGCTTTGTAGAATGTATTTGACTTTCATTTGATTCAAATAGCTTTATTTGAATGTGTTTGACTTTCATTTGATTCAATTAGCTTTGTAGAATGTATTTGACTTTCATTTGATTCGAAATCTTTGTTTGAATGTGTTTGACTTTCATTTAATTCAATTAGATTTGTTTGAATGTGTTTGACTCTAATTTAATTCAATTAGCTTTGTAGAATGTATTAGACTTTTATTTGATTTAATTAGCTTTGTTTGAATGTATTTGACTCTCATTTGATTCAAATAGCTTTGTTTGAATGTGTTTGACTTTCATTTGATTCAAATAGCTTTGTTTGAATGTGTTTGACTTTCATTTGATTCAATTAGCTTTGTAGAATGTATTTGACTTTCATTTGATTAAAATAGCTTTGTTTGAATGTGCTTGACTTTCATTTGATTCAAATAGCTTTGTTTGAATGTGTTTGACTTTCATTTGATTCAATTAGCTTTGTAGAATGTATTTAACATTCATTTAATTAAAATAGCTTTGTTTGAATGTGTTTGACTTTCATTTGATTCAATTAGCTTTGTTTGAATGTGTTTGACTTTCATTTGTTTCAATTAGCTTTGTAGAATGTATTTGATTTTCATTTGATTCAAATAGCTTTGTTTGAATGTGTTTCACTTTCGATTGATTCAATTAGCTTTGTAGAATGTATTTGACTGTCATTTGATTCAAATAGCTTTATTTGAATGTGTTTGAATTTCATTTAATTCAATTAGCTTTGTAGAATGCATTTTTACTTTCATTTGATTTATATAGCTTTGTTTGAATGTATTTGACTTTCATTTAAATTAAAAAGCTCTTTTTGAATGTGTTTGACTTTCATTTTATTTAAAAGGCTTTGTTTGAATGTGTTTGACTTTCATTTGATTCAATTAGCTTTGTAAAATGTATTTTACTTTTATTTGATTTAATTAGCTTTGTTTGAATTTAATTGACTCTCATTTGATTCAAATAGCTTTGTTTGAATGTGTTTGAATTTCATTTGATTCAATTATCTTTGTAGAATGTATTTGGTTTTCATTTCATTCGAAATCTTTGTTTGAATGTGTTTGACTTTCATTTGAGTCAATTAGCTTTGTTTGAATGTGTTTGACTTTCATTTGATTCAATTAGCTTTGTTTGAATGTGTTTGACTTTCATTTGTTTCAATTAGCTTTGTAGAATGTATTTGATTTTCATTTGATTCAAATAGCTTTGTTTGATTGTGTTTGACTTTCAATTGATTCAATTAGCTTTGTAGAATGTATTTGACTGTCATTTGATTCAAATAGTTTTATTTGATTGTGTTTGAATTTCTTTTAATTCAATTAGCTTTGTAGAATGCATTTCACTTGAATTTGATTTATATAGCTTTGTTTGAATGTGTTTGACTTTCATTTAAATTAAAAAGCTTTTTTTGAATGTGTTTGACTTTCATTTGATTTAAAAGGCTTTGTTTGAATGTGTTTGACTTTCATTTGATTCAATTAGCTTTGTAGAATGTATTTTACTTTCATTTGATTCAAATAGCTTTGTTTGAATGTGTTTGACTTTCATTTATTTCAATTTACTTTGTAGAATGCATTTCACTTTCATTTGATTTATATAGCTTTGTTTGAATGTGTTTGACTTTCATTTAAATTAAAAAGCTTTTTTTGAATGTGTTTGACTCTCATTTGATTCAAATAGCTTTGTTTGAATGTGTTTGAATTTCATTTGATTCAATTAGCTTTGTAGAATGTATTTGATTTTTATTTGATTCGAAATCTTTGTTTGAATGTGTTTGACTTTCATTTGATTCAATTAGCTTTGTTTGAATGTGTTTGACTTTCATTTGATTCAATTAGCTTTGTAGAATGTGTTTGACTTTCATTTGATTCACTTAGCTTTGTTGAATGTATTTGACTTTCATTTGATTCAAATAGCTTTGTTTGAATGTTTTTGACTTTCATTTGATTCAATTAGCTTTGTTTGAATGTGTTTGACTTTCATTTGTTTCAATTAGCCTTGTAGAATGTATTTGATTTTCATTTGATTCAAATAGCTTTGTTTGAATTTGTTTCACTTTCGATTGATTCAATTAGCTTTGTAGAATGTATTTAACTGTCATTTGATTCAAATAGCTTTATTTGAATGTGTTTGAATTTCATTTAATTCAATTAGCTTTGTAGAATGCATTTTTACTTTCATTTGATTTATATAGCTTTGTTTGAATGTATTTGACTTTCATTTAAATTAAAAAGCTCTTTTTGAATGTGTTTGACTTTCATTTTATTTAAAAGGCTTTGTTTGAATGTGTTTGACTTTCATTTGATTCAATTAGCTTTGTAGAATGTATTTTACTTTTATTTTATTTAATTAGCTTTGTTTGAAATTATTTGACTCTGATTTGATTCAAATAGCTTTGTTTAATTGTGTTTGACTTTCATTTGATTCAATTAGCTTTGTAGAATGTATTTGACTTTCATTTGATTCAAATAGCTTTATTTGAATGTGTTTGACTTTCATTTGATTCAATTAGCTTTGTAGAATGTATTTGACTTTCATTTGATTTGAAATCTTTGTTTGAATGTGTTTGACTTTCATTTAATTCAATTAGCTTTGTTTGAATGTGTTTGACTCTAATTTAATTCAATTAGCTTTGTATAATGTATTAGACTTTTATTTGATTTAATTAGCTTTGTTTGAATGTATTTGACTCTCATTTGATTCAAATAGCTTTGTTTGAATGTGTTTGACTTTCATTTGATTCAAATAGCTTTGTTTGAATGTGTTTGACTTTCATTTGATTCAATTAGCTTTGTAGAATATATTTGACTTTCATTTGATTAAAATAGCTTTGTTTGAATGTGCTTGACTTTCATTTGATTCAATTAGCTTTGTTTGAATGTGTTTGACTTTCATTTGATTCAATTAGCTTTGTTGAATGTATTTGACTTTCATTTGATTCAAATAGCTTTGTTTGAATGCGTTTAAATTTCATTTGATTCAATTAGCTTTGTTTGAATGTGTTTGACTTTCATTTGATTCAATTAGCTTTGTAGAATGTATTTGACTTTCATTTTATTCAAATAGCTTTGTTTGAATGTGTTTGACTTTCAATTGATTCAATTAGCTTTGTAGAATGTATTTGACTGTCATTTGATTCAAATAGCTCAGTTTGAATGAGTTTGAATTTCATTTAATTCAATTTGCTTTGTATAATGCATTTCACTTTCATTTGATTAATATAGCTTTGTTTGAATGTATTTGACTTTCATTTAAATTAAATAGCTTTGTTTGAATGTGTTTGACTTTCATTTGATTTAAAAGGCTTTGTTTGAATGCGTTTGACTTTCATTTGATTCAATTAGCTTTGTAGAATGTATTTTAATTTTATTTGATTTAATTAGCTTTGTTTGAATTTATTTGACTCTCATTTGATTCAAATAGCTTTGTTTGAATGTGTTTGAATTTCATTTGATTCAATTAGCTTTGTAGAATGTATTTGATTTTCATTTGATTCGAAATCTTTGTTTAAATGTGTTTGACTTTCATTTGATTCAATTAGCTTTGGTTGAATGTATTTGACTTTCATTTTGATTCAATTAGCTTTGTAGAATGTGTTTGACTTTCATTTGATTCACTTAGCTTTGTTGAATGTATTTGACTTTCATTTGATTCAAATAGCTTTGTTTGAATGTGTTTGACTTTCATTTGATTCAATTAGCTTTGTAGAATGTATTTAACATTCATTTAATTAAAATTGCTTTGTTTGAATGTGTTTGACTTTCATTTGATTCAATTAGCTTTGTTTGAATGTGTTTGACTTTCATTTGTTTCAATTAGCTTTGTAGAATGTATTTGATTTTCATTTGATTCAAATAGCTTTGTTTGAATGTGTTTCACTTTCGATTGATTCAATTAGCTTTGTAGAATGTATTTATTTGTCAATTGATTCAAATAGCTTTATTTGAATGTGTTTGAATTTCTTTTAATTCAATTAGCTTTGTAGAATGCATTTTTACTTTCATTTGATTTATATAGCTTTGTTTGAATGTATTTGACTTTCATTTAAATTAAAAAGCTCTTTTTGAATGTGTTTGACTTTCATTTGATTTAAAAGGCTTTGTTTGAATGTGTTTGACTTTCATTTGATTCAATTAGCTTTGTAAAATGTATTTTACTTTTATTTGATTTAATTAGCTTTGTTTGAATTTATTTGACTCTCATTTGATTCAAATAGCTTTGTTTGAATGTGTTTGAATTTCATTTGATTCAATTAGCTTTGTAGAATGTATTTTACTTTCATTTGATTCAAATAGCTTTGTTTAAATGTGTTTGACTTTCAATTGATTCAATTAGCTTTGTTGAATGTATTTTACTGTCATTTGATTCAAATAGCTTTGTTTGAATGTGTTTGAATTTTCATTTAATTCAATTTGCTTAGTAGAATGCATTTCACTTTCATTTGATTTATTTAGCTTTGTTTGAATGTGTTTGACTTTCATTTAAATTAAAAAGCTTTTTTTGAATGTGTTTGACTTTCATTTGATTTAAAAGACTTTGTTTGAATGTGTTTGACTTTCATTTGATTCAATTAGCTTCGTAGAATGTATTTTACTTTTATTTTATTTAATTAGTTTTGTTTGAATTTATTTGACTCTGGTTTGATTCAAATAGCTTTATTTGAATGTGTTTGACTTTCATTTGATTCAATTAGCTTTGTAGAATGTATTTGACTTTCATTTGATTCAAATAGCTTTATTTGAATGCGTTTGACTTTCGTTTGATTCAATTAGCTTTGTAGAATGTATTTGACTTTCATTTGATTCGAAATCTTTGTTTGAATGTGTTTGACTTTCATTTAATTCAATTAGCTTTGTTTGAATGTGTTTGACTTTAATTTAATTCAATTAGCTTTGTAGAATGTATTAGACTTTTATTTGATTTAATTAGCTTTGTTTGAATGTATTTGACTCTCATTTGATTCAAATAGCTTTGTTTGAATGTGTTTGACTTTCATTTGATTCAAATAGCTTTGTCTGAATGTGTTTGACTTTCATTTGATTCAATTAGCTTTGTAGAATGTATTTGACTTTCATTTGATTAAAATAGCTTTGTATGAATGTGCTTGACTTTCATTTGATTCAATTAGCTTTGTTTGAATGTGTTTGACTTTCATTTGGTTCATTTAGCTTTGTTGAATGTATTTGACTTTCATTTGATTCAAATAGCTTTGTTTGAATGCGTTTAAATTTCATTTGATTCAATTAGCTTTGTTTGAATGTGTTTGACTTTCATTTGATTCAATTAGCTTTGTAGAATGTATTTGACTTTCATTTTATTCAAATAGCTTTGTTTGAATGTGTTTGAATTTCAATTGATTCAATTAGCTTTGTAGAATGTATTTGACTGTCATTTGATTCAAATAGCTCAGTTTGAATGAGTTTGAATTTCATTTAATTCAATTTGCTTTGTAGAATGCATTTCACTTTCATTTGATTAATATAGCTTTGTTTGAATGTATTTGACTTTTCATTTAAATTAAATAGCTTTGTTTGAATGTGTTTGACTTTCATTTGATTTAAAAGGCTTTGTTTGAATGTGTTTGACTTTCATTTGATTTAATTAGCTTTGTAGAATGTATTTTACTTTTATTTGATTTAATTAGCTTTGTTTGAATTTATTTGACTCTTCATTTGATTCAAATAGCTTTGTTTGAATGTGTTTGATTTTCATTTGATTCAATTAGCTTTGTAGAATGTATTTGATTTTCATTTGATTCGAAATCTTTTTTTTAATGTGTTTGACTTTCATTTGATTCAATTAGCTTTGTTTGAATGTGTTTGACTTTCATTTGATTTAATTAGCTTTGTAGAATGTGTTTGACTTTCATTTGATTCACTTAGCTTTGTTGAATGTATTTGACTTTCATTTTGATTCAAATAGCTTTGTTTGAATGTGTTTGACTTTCATTTGATTCAATTAGCTTTGTAGAATGTATTTAACATTCATTTAATTAAAATTGCTTTGTTTGAATGTGTTTGACTTTCATTTGATTCAATTAGGTTTGTTTGAATGTGTTTGACTTTCATTTGTTTCAATTAGCTTTGTAGAATGTATTTGATTTTCATTTGATTCAAATAGCTTTGTTTGAATGTGTTTCACTTTCGATTGATTCAATTAGCTTTGTAGAATGTATTTAACTGTCATTTGATTCAAATAGCTTTATTTGAATGTGTTTGAATTTCATTTAATTCAAATTAGCTTTGTAGAATGCATTTTTACTTTCATTTGATTTATATAGCTTTGTTTGAATGTATTTGACTTTCATTTATATTAAAAAGCTCTTTTTGAATGTGTTTGACTTTCATTTGATTTAAAAGGCTTTGTTTGAATGTGTTTTACTTTCATTTGATTCAATTAGCTTTGTAAAATGGATTTTACTTTTATTTGATTTAATTAGCTTTGTTTGAATTTATTTGACTCTCATTTGATTCAAATAGCTTTGTTTGAATGTGTTTGAATTTCATTTAATTCAATTAGCTTTGTTTGAATGTGTTTGACTTTCATTGATTCAATTAGCTTTTTGAATGTGTTTGACTTTCATTTGTTTCAATTAGCTTTGTAGAATGTATTTGATTTTCATTTGATTCAAATAGCTTTGTTTGAATGTGTTTGACTTTCAATTGATTCAATTAGCTTTGTAGAATGTATTTGACTGTCATTTGATTCAAATAGCTTTATTTGAATGTGTTTGAATTTCTTTTAATTAATTAGCTTTGTAGAATGCATTTCACTTTCATTTGATTTATATAGCTTTGTTTGAATGTGTTTGACTTTCATTTAAATGAAAAAGCTTTTTTGAATGTGTTTGACTTTCATTTGATTTAAAAGGCTTTGTTTGAATGTGTTTGACTTTCATTTGATTCAATTAGCTTTGTAGAATGTATTTTACTTTCATTTGATTCAAATAGCTTTGTTTAAATGTGTTTGACTTTCAATTGATTCAATTAGCTTTGTTGAATGTATTTTACAGTCATTTGATTCAAATAGCTTTGTTTGAATGTGTTTGAATTTCATTTAATTCAATTTGCTTTGTAGAATGCATTTGACTTTCATTTGATTTATTTAACTTTGTTTGAATGTGTTTGACTTTCATTTAGATTAAAAAGCTTTTTTTGAATGTGTTTGACTTTCATTTGATTCAATTAGCTTTGTAGAATGTATTTTACTTTTATTTTATTTAATTAGTTTTTGTTTGAATTTATTTGACTCTTTTGATTCAATTAGCTTTGTTTGAATGTGTTTGACTTTCATTTGATTCAATTAGCTTTGTAGAATGTATTTGACTTTCATTTGATTCAAATAGCTTTATTTGAATGCGTTTGACTTTCGTTTGATTCAATTAGCTTTGTAGAATGTATTTGACTTTCATTTGATTCGAAATCTTTGTTTGAATGTGTTTGACTTTCATTTAATTCAATTAGCTTTGTTTGAATGTGTTTGACTTTAATTTAATTCAATTAGCTTTGTAGAATGTATTAGACTTTTATTTGATTTAATTAGCTTTGTTTGAATGTATTTGACTCTCATTTGATTCAAATAGCTTTGTTTGAATGTGTTGACTTTCATTTGATTCAAATAGCTTTGTTGAATGTGTTTGACTTTCATTTGATTCAATTAGCTTTGTAGAATGTATTTGACTTTCATTTGATTAAAATAGCTTTGTTTGAATGTGCTTGACTTTCATTTGATTCAATTAGCTTTGTTTGAATGTGTTTGACTTTCATTTGATTCATTTAGCTTTGTTGAATGTATTTGACTTTCATTTGATTCAAATAGCTTTGTTTGAATGCGTTTAAATTTCATTTGATTCAATTAGCTTTGTTTGAATGTGTTTGACTTTCATTTGATTCAATTAGCTTTGTAGAATGTATTTGACTTTCATTTTATTCAAATAGCTTTGTTTGAATGTGTTTGAATTTCAATTGATTCAATTAGCTTTGTAGAATGTATTTGACTGTCATTTGATTCAAATAGCTCAGTTTGAATGAGTTTCAATTTCATTTAATTCAATTTGCTTTGTAGAATGCATTTCACTTTCATTTGATTAATATAGCTTTGTTTGAATGTATTTGACTTTCATTTAAATTAAATAGCTTTGTTTGAATGTGTTTGACTTTCATTTGATTTAAAAGGCTTTGTTTGAATGTGTTTGACTTTCATTTGATTTAATTAGCTTTGTAGAATG